>NC_090166.1:1001727-1049227 GCF_017916325.1 Leishmania martiniquensis
GGGTAGGGAGGAGGGAGGGCATGAGGCTGGCTGACCTCTACCCCGCCACGGACACACAGACCTGGACACCCGACGCCCTGAGGTGGTACAGGTGGCGAGAAGTGTCCCGTTGCCTCTCTAGAGTGCGCGAACGCCAATTCAGAGGACCAAAAACAGTGGAAAGGGCGGTGAGGGAGGTAAAAGTGAGGCAGGAGAGTGGTGAAGAGGAGGAGGAGCTGAGAGAGCACAGCTTGCTGCACTGGGTGGCGGCGTCGAGGTGGCCTTACCGCAAACTCATAGTGGCGTGCACAGAATGCCGTCTCTGCCGCTCTGCGTGTGGGCACGTGTGTGTAGCCTTACGGAGAGAAGTGTTTGCTGTAGCGAGCTGCGGTGATGGCAAGCCAACGTGTTGGGAGGAGGATAGAGCCCGCAAGAGAGGGTTACTCAGACGCAGGCACAAACAGAGGGCGCTTGCTTCATTCATGAGCGGTTTTATCAGGGGAGCGCGAGCGCGCTGCACTGCACACGAATTTCTAAGGCGGAGCGGATAGCGCAGAGTCGCATTACATAAATTACATCGGAAGGGGTGACAGTGAGCAGGGGAAGGATGATGGGAGGCGGAGCGGGGGACGTGAAGAAAGAGGGAGAGGGAGGGGGATGGTGGATGCAAGGGGGGAGGGGAAGGTAAAGGCGGAGGAGAAGAAATGAGGATGTTCGATCCTCTGAAGACGCTGACCATCTCCGCCGTTGAGCGACTCGTGTGCCCCTCTTTGCGTTGGATGAAGGAGAAAGCGAAGCAGCCAACGCTCTCCTCCCCATTCCCCCTTTTCTTCCTCCACTCGTCAATCGGCATGTGGAGGAGGAGGAGGAATGGTGGTGGCGTCGAAGAGCGCCAGTCACACACGCGCCCGTCGAACAGTGGCAACGACAAAGAAAAAGGGAAAGATGGCGGAATAGAGGAGAATTTTTCGGTGAAGAAGGGGCGAATGAGAGAGGCAGAAATGGGAGGGAGCGGGTGCGTGAGCGTGCAGCACGATGTGCACAAAGATGAGCGGGTTGCCGAACGTGAACAACGGCGACGATTTGAAAAAAAAAACATATAGGGCACATTACAATCAAAGCGCCACGCAGCAGCGGCAGGACGCCTCGGCAGCCCCCCCTCTCTTCTCCCGCTCTGCTTCCTTTCGTCGAGTCATCAGAGCAGTTTCGCGTGTGAAGCGGAGGGAGCGATTTTCTGCTTTAACTTCGTCTCTCCTCTGCTGATTTCCACGATGAACGCGTCCGCCAAGACGTTTGCGCGGACAAAGCCACAGCCCCCGCCTGCCTCTGCTGCACCGTGGCTGAGCCCCGCTCGCCTCACAGGAGCGTCTCCTGCTGGCGCATCGCGCCATGCGCGTCAAGGGGCTCGACTCTTTCCCGCCTCGGCCGCGTGTTGTGCGGTCAGCGCTAGACAAACGCGAGAGGGCTGCGCGCCTTGATGCAAGCGAGCTGTCGAAAGGCTCTGGCTCGAGCGCGGCGGGCTGGCCAGCCCGCCCCGCGGCGCCCTCGCCGACTCCGCACTTCCTGAGCGTGGAGAACGTACAAAAAAATTGAGCGGCGCGTACCAGCGTAAAACGGTGGCGGAGGCGGAGGGGGGAGGTGATGTGTACACAAAGGACACAACGGCATCGGCGAAGGAGTGAAACGTGCGCGGTCGCGGGAGAAGAGGAGGGGGTGACGGGAGCACCGGGGGAGCAGGAGCGGAATGAGAAAAGGGAAAGCCACGAGCCAACACCCCCACGCCAGGGGGAAGTGGGGAGGGGGGAGGAGAGGAAAGACGCACCCTTCGATGACACTGGCCGCAGGGAAGGGGCAGCCATCACGCACATGCATGCCGACACCACTAGACACAAATTTTCCTTCCCCCCTTTGTTTGCCCACCGTTTAACACCTCGTCATCGCCTCGCCCCAGAAACCGTGCCGGCCGAGCAGGTGATCCAGCGGATCACGCTCAGTCGCCAAAGCAGCGTAGTCTATCGGCTTCTCATGGCCTTGCACGGCACCGCTGCCTCGATGCTGCTCGGAACGGCCACTTGACTTATCCTTCCTGCGCCGCGCCACACGAGCTCGCCTGCCTGCACCGGGGCCTGTTTGCCAGCCACTCATGTATGGAGAGAACATATGGTGCAGGCGCATGTTCTGCTCTAATGTCTTCCGTGCGACGCTGCGCTTGCGTCTCTGATGCCTGCTGACGTAGGGACCATCAGCAGCAGGACTCCTCCGCAAAGGCGGCCCGGACGTGTGGCTACGCGCCGCGGCACATCCTTCGCCCTCATCCAGGTCTAAAAGCGCCACATCCTCGTGCTGGCTGCCTGGTATGGCGGCCTTTGCTCGCCCTGGCAGCTGAGCGTGACAGCGCATCAGCTGTGTTGAAGAGGCGTCCTCGCGGGCGCTCACCTTCGCCATTCCCGCAGCCTTTATTCGCCGTGGACGGCCTCTCCCAAACAATTCTACAGTCGGCTCCTGTGGAGAGCGGTAGAGGTACTCCTGAGGCCGTTGTGGTTGGCGAGGGGGTGTGGAACTGGCGCTGCCGGCGGTCAGCGGGCTAAGCAACTCAACAACGACTTCACACCCAGTTGGCGGTGCCGGCGCCCATCGTCTCCTCGTGAGGCTGCCGGCCCGTCGCACGGTCGGCGGCTTCGCGTGTCCCGGCGCAGAAGGGAAATCTTCTACACCGTCCCTCGCGTACTCGCTCAGCGCATCTGTGGCAGGGTAGGGCACCGGCTGCTGTCCGTCCGCTGTCACATAGTACGGATGCCGATCCGACACAGAGAAGGCCGGCACCGAGAGTGGAGGAATAGAAGACGGTTCAGTAACCGATCCACCACTGCTGCGGTGGTAGGCTGCTGCCGGGCAGCGCAGCGCCGCATGAGGTGCCGTGCGCTGAGACAGGGTTGATAGGGAGTACCGCGCGCCCAACTCGGGGAGTTGAGAGGCCTGTCCCAAGGCCGGCACCGGATGGCCGCCCACATCGCCATGGTGGTGCTCTTGTGCGCCTCTCTCTTCGCCTCTCTTTTCTACCTCGTGAGAGATGCTTGATGAAGTCAGTCTCATCAGCGTGCGGGCGTGCACGTTTTCCTGCCTCCTGGGCAGCGTCGAGGTTGATGGAGGACGCAAGGGTGCCGTCCGCGCCAGCACCACAGGTGGCTCCGCTGACGGGGCCCTGGACGACTGTGGCCTTGCGCGACTTGTGGGACGGAGTGCTCGGCTTGACTTCTGCCGCTTCAACTTCAACGGTGGAGGAATCCATATAATCGGCAGGTTCCGTGACGAGCTCAGTCGACGAATGGGATGGTGCACCTCCTCAGCCTTCGCTACGTTACCGGTGTCTCTGACCGAGCTGTCCAGCCTGTTGCCGGAGCAGCTGAGACGACCGTCGCTCTTGCGCCGAAAGGACACGACCCCGCGTGACCTCACGGTGCCGCCACTGCTACCCTTGACTGACGGCCTGGCCGTTGCTGTGCCTGTATCGCGAGAGTTGGGCTCTGAAGAATGGCTGACAGACTTCCGGCGAGAGGGAGGGCCCCTTTCCGCTGCCGCCGCCGCCGCCGCGTTAGGATCGTTGGTCGCCCTGCTGCAGCTTTTGGAGCCATCGCTGCCTCCACTGCGGAGGCCGCTGCCCTTCAGTGGGGAGAGCGCCTGCAACGTATCGATTGCCTGCAGCAGCACCGCGGAAGGCTCTCGCGAGTCCACGGTGGCAATGAACGAAGCAGTGAGGGCGAGGTCCGCATCGAGATCCTCTACAGCGCTCTGCAGGTGTGTACCCTTGTAGGCGGACAAAGACATCGAGCTGTCACAGCCCCGTATCCTCGACACAGCACCCGACGAGGCGCCAGCGGCGGAGTAGTACTGGGAGGCGCTGCTGGTGATGCTCTTGTTGGACCCAAGCCGTCGCTTGAACAGCTGCTCGTCAGCAGCACCGAGTTGCTTTTTGGACGACTGCGAGGGCGGCGCAAGGCCACTGTAGACCGACCTTTTTCGAGGTCGCACAGCGCGGCGGTATTCCACTATGCTACTGCCATCCACCGTTCGCAGGAGGCGCTGCTGTCTCGCCTCCAACACCTCTGGTAACGCGTCTTTGTGTTGCATCGGCTGCAGGTATCGCTCGGTGGGGTACCCAATCGGATTAGTTGCATCTGCCGCCGCCGCATCACCCTTCCCCATGCAATCTTCGTTGGGTTCCATCGGCGACTGGCGTGTGTGAGGAGTGCTGGCTGTGGGAGAGTCGAGGAAGGTCGGCAGCCCGCTGCCGCCACAGGGGTTCGCGCTGCTTGTAAGCACCAATGCGTTCTGGTCCATTGCGGATGCCGATGCAACAGTGGAGCAGAGCAAAAAAAAAAGAAGAAATGGGAGAGGCGTAGCGATACGCGCGATGTGTATAGCGCACTTAATGATTTTCTCGCCCGTGTGCACAGGCGGGGGAGAGAAGATGTGTGAAGTGGGGTTGGGGGGAGGAGGGGAGAGGAGGCGTGAGCACGGAGCAATTCGGAAAAAAAACAAAAAGTATGCCCGCCGAGGGCCCCGCCGAGGCGCCGCAGAGGTCGACACCCACGCACCAATCAGAGAGAGAGGAGAGGAGAGGAGGCACCAAAACGATTTCGCACAAAAATTATATAAATAAATATATAAATGTTTTGGCGGAGACTTAGCGAAGGGATGGGGGGGGGAGAGGAAAGGGAGAGCACAATACACACGCGTGAAAGACGAATAGAGCGTGAGGGGGGAGGGGGAAGAGAAGGGGGGAGAGCAGACAAAGCGAGCGGGTGGCCAGCCCAGGCGCAAGATCTGACGTCCGCGCAAGGGCCAATGGCCTTAAGGACGTCCGTTTTTTTTGTGTGCGTCTGCGCTTCTACGAAGGGTCGTCTCTCCGTATATGACACTAAGTACAGGTGATACGTAAACAAGAGAGGGAGAAGGGGGAGGCGAGTGGGCTCGTTTTTTTTTTTGATACCACAAATAGCTCTGTCAGCGGCTACTACCAAGGGTGTTGCGCGCTCTGTATATATATATATATACATGCGCTCTGGAGAATGCCAAGATAGATTGCGGAGAGGTGTGTATGTATAAAGAGGGCGCCCACACACGCAACACCGTCAGCCATGCCTCATTCGCCCACCAAGTGATGTGTGGAGGTAGGTGGCGTATTTGGGAAGAGGAAGAGGGAAGAGGGAAGAGGGCGGAGGCGCATTGCGAAGAGGAGTAGCCCCCCTGAACAAAAAACGAAGAGCTTTCCATGAAGCCTGAAAAGAGCGCACAGACGCATCCGCAAGACGAGAGGGTCAAGCCGATCTGCGGGCATTCCACCCCGTTTTCTAGAAAGTCTCCCCATTGGCCGCGGCCGATAGCCAAGGGTCCTCACTGGTTCGCACACCTCCGTCCCTATTCGGAGTGGCTTGCGAGCCGGGCGGTTTCAGCTCTCCCGCGTACATTCGCTGATGGTTCGATGTCGTTGACCCTCCGATTATGACCGCTTGTGGCCTCGCAGCAGCGGCAGAGTGCATCAAGAGAGTCGCACTGCGTGCCCTTCTCGAGTGCGCGTCTAGCACGGAACTTCCCCCATAACACGCGCCGCCACAAAGCACTGCCCCCCTCTCGCGCAACTGAGGCTTTCAGCGATGAGCATAGCACGCGCGCACGCACACACGCACGCAGAGCAGAAACAATGCGGAGCCCCCATCTCCTTGCCTAGCGGCGGCCGCGCCGACACACAAGGCCCACAGAGCACTTCACTTCAACCCCTCCCCCCCTTTCCCCTCCCATCATACGCATACGCACACATAGATGTGCCTACTGAAAGCCACCCATTCGCAACATTTAGGCGTACATGCGCCGACCAGTCCGTTCCGGAAGAGCTGTCTCAAACGCTTCGCTTTGGATACAGGCCGCTCTTCTCCTCGGCCACTTCCACTGCCTCGCTGTCTGTGTAACAGCAACGCCGACACGATGAACGGAGCACGAGAAACGAAAAAAAAAGTGCCACAGAGGAAAGCAAGTGGCGGACAGATGGCGGCACCAGAGGCGACACCCGAATACACACCGTGGCGCGCAGGGGCACGGCAAGATCGTCGAGGAGGTGGTTTAACACAATCGAGCCGTAGCAGCCACAGCGTAGAAGGTCGGCGGATTTGCAGCCTGCTGAGGAGATGCGAATGGGCGCCACGCCGCTCAGCAGAGCGACCGGACACGTGCGAAAAAGAGACCAGCGCCCCTTTTCCACGCCCAACACGCCCGCCCATGTGTATGCGCCGCCTGCCGTCGAGTTGCGCCATGCTCATGGCAGCTGTCCCGCGTCTGCCCCCCACCCGGACTGCTGCACGGGATGCCGCACATGTCGCACTCTCCGAGGGCGGATGGGTGCGCGTCACTCGCGCTCCTCTCTCCCACGGATGCCTCGCTCGGACGCAACGCATCGCGCCAGCTGTGCCACAACAGGCGGGGAGGGGGCCGTCACGAGCCCGCGGCGGCACGGTGCCCCGTCGACAGACGCGCGCCTGCGCACAGAGGACTTTCCCGCTTGCCGCTCTGCGAGAGGGGCAGCGGCAGGCGGCAAATGGGGAGAGGCCGCCCATGCAGTGCGAGGCAGGTGCGCCTCGAGCGGCGCGTGACTTCCGCGCGGCCTATGGGGCACAGCGCCAGCCCAGACCTGTCTGCCGACGCCCGGAGTCCGCTGCGGCACCCCGAGGGCGGTCTTCAGGCTCGCGACCGCCGCCCTCCTTCACACAGACAGGGAGAGGGCGAGGCGCGGGGGGGGGGCTGGGCAGGACGCACCGAGGCGCACACACGCCATCCTTTCGGGGAGGGGTGTGGAAGGCGGAAGAGGAGAGGCAGTCAAGCAGAGCACAGTCGATGGAAATGGATAAGGGTGAAACAGAAGACGGAGGCGAGGTGCTGCAGCAAAGACAAAGACTGAAAGGCGAAGAGGAGACACGGGGAGAGCAGTCACGAAAGCGCAAAGGGAGGTGGACAACGGCCAGAGGAGGGGCTGCAGCAGCCCTTTCAACCTCCTCCGTCCCAAAGAGGCTGACGAGTGAAAGAGGTAAACGATGTGGAAGGCTGTGTTTGCCTCTTTATACTGTGCGTAGGATGTACCGTCGGTGCTTCGTCACCGTCGCCGGCAGAGGGGAGAGAGGGAGAGAGAGAGGAGGTTGCAGGAGGCGTCATATGTGCCAGCAGTGGCGGCGAGAGAGGACGCGAGGCAAAATGGTAAGCAGACGGCGCATAAGAGAGAGGGGAGAGCCACCGAAGTCCGCGGCTTCTGAAGCGGAGGACCGGGCACGCGCCTCCTCCCACACCTTCCACTCCTTCACCGATGCGACTGTCCTGCCGCCGCCCTGAGAGGCAGAGTGGGAGAGAGGGAAAGAAGAAGATAGAAGGGTGGGTGGGCGGGGGCTGCACTTCTGCACACCCGGCGCCGTCCACCGATCTGGAGCCGATGCGGAGTTTCTACATATGACTACTGACACGGAGAGGCCATACGCGGCGGAAGAATGGAGCGCTTCTATTCATGAAGGGCGGGAGGAGGGGAGGAGGAGACATAGTGATGCGTTTTTTTTTGTGTATGAGCGCACTGGCGAGAATGCAAAGCCGTCTGCCTCTCATGCTTCGCGCCGCATGGAGAGTGGCAGAGTGGTGGTGGTGGTGGGGAGGACGCACTTGATGCGGAAGCGGAGCAAGCGGAGATGCCCAGAGAGCGAGATAGAAAGGGGGCAGTGCGGAGTTCTCCATGCGCCACCCCCTTTTTTCCTCCCTACCGCTTCCCACAACGCAACAGACGAACGTGAAGGCGCGCTGACCGGTGACATGTAAGATTTCTGCTCTTCTGCTAAGCATGTGGGGCAGCACGCGACAGCGACTGCAGCCTCGACCGCGTCCCTTCCCCTTTTTCTTTCTTCTCCCCCCTCCGACCCGATCGTGCGGCAGAGCTGCGGTGTCTCGGGAAGCGCGCACATCATACACTCATGAGCCATGAAGGCTCTCCCTCGACATTGCCCCCCAAACAGCGAAAAATAAACAAATAAAACGTCAAACAAAAGGCTCCGCTGCGTCGGCTTAGGAAGGGACGCCTGGGGTAAAGGAGAGAAGGGGGAGGGGGTGAAAGCGGGTGAGATCTGCTCCCTGGCGCCACACGCCAAGGTGTGCTTTCACCGTTGCTCACCTTCACAGCGCTCTCTCTCCACGCGGGCGGTTCGCCGTAGCGCTAATGATAGAAGAGCGCTGCCGATAGAGCGGGTTGTCACCCTTGACAACAACTCGGCAGCAAAAAAAAGAGAGCATAGAGAGGAACGTAGCGCTCCGCCGCGATACCGCCGACGTGCTAGTGAAGCCGAGGCGAGCGCCACGACGTCAAGCAGAGGCACACGCACACACACACAGACATGGAGGACAAGATAGAGAGAGGCGGAAACACAGACACAAAATCGAACGCAGAGGAGAAAGCAGCAGTGCATCGACGACATTTTTGATGGCAGAGAGAGGAAGAGGAGGTGAAGGGGACCAGAAATAGAGAGGAGGTCCACCTTGCATGGCCCTCCTGCTGTCTTCCTTCATTGCCGTGCATGCACGCGCACTGAATGACATCGCGCGAGTAGCCACTGGAAGCCACAAGAGCGGTGCACACGACACAACAGCCATAGAAGACGTGGGAGAGAGAAGAGGGGAAAGCGCCCGTATGTGTATCTCTGTGTGTGCAGGGGTGGGTGGGGTGGGCGTATGCGTTTGTGTGTGTGCGTGTTGGTGTGGGAATGGGGGAGGGGGGACGAGGAGATACGGCGACAACAGGGAGGGAAGGGGTGCGTCGAAACATAGCGCATCAGCATCCAAACAGGCATGGCATCGAACAAGCGAGAGAGGAAAGGAGAGGGCGCGAGGCATACATACATCTGTATACCATCGAGCTTATACGTTGAGCAGTCACCAGCAACAGAAATAGACGGCAGGGCCGAGGAGTGGGTGGGAGTGGGGAAGAAGAGGGCAGACACAGTATAGAGATGGTCAGAAGGGGTGAAGAAAAAGCTGGGGGTGGGGGGAGCGGAAGGAAAGGGCAACAACAACAAAGGCGTCGACACAGTGCCGGTAGGGCGCTTCAAAGGGAGCGCCGTCCGCACTGTCGTGAGCAGACACCGCGAGAGGAGAAAGAAGAGCGGCAGAGAGAGAAGAGGCATGCACGAGCGTCCCCTCTTCTCTGCATTCCAGCTCAGGTTCGCTCTAAATGAGCTCACTTCTCCGGCGCGGACGCGGGCGTTCATCGTCGAAGCTTTGTCTCACCCCCCCGGTGGCTTCCTGCGCGGTGGGCAGTACTCAAAAGCGCGAATAACACGCTGGTCTGGTGGTATGCGGAAGTGTTGGGTGTAGTCCGGGTCTTGGCTCTCTGCTGGCTGCTGTGCCGCATTGTCTGACATGGTAGGGGGCGCTGGCAACGACGAGGACACGCTACCTGTGACAGCGGAGGGAAGTGGAGGCGGAAGGGGAGATGCTGCCGGGGCGGACGCTCCGGCGACTGACCCAGAAGGTACCAGCGTACATGGCACAGTGATGGAGCGAGGCAGTGCTACAGGATCCGCGCCGTCACTGCCGTTGGCTGCGACCGTCTCTATGCGCTCCGCGCCGTTGATAGTTTCCACCACAACATCAGTCGCTGGCGCATCTCCAAGGCTGTTGGGGACTATGTGTGTCATGTATATGTGCCTCACCCAGCTGAAGAAGGATATGGCGCAGATACTGAAGAGAGAGAAGACGACGCCGCCAATCAGCGGGGACGTCTCCCAATTCCACGCGATATGGCTTGTCTTGTACAGGAAGTACTTGAGTAAGTACCCCGTCGCATGCACCTGCGCGAGAAGCACGATGCACACGAGCACAACAAGGAGGATGTTGCGCCGCGTGTAGAAAGGGGGGACGATGTGCATCTCCTCAACGTACTCTTCCACATCCAGCCGACTGCGGAACCAGCTGTAAACGATGAGGTTCGCAAAGAGTACCAGTAGCATCACGATGCAGTAGATGAATAGGGTCAGTGAGATCCCCTCGAAGCGGAACATGGTGCTGTAGGCGACTTGGTGGTAGCTTGCCAAGCACGACATCTCACCGAAGATGACGTGCGTCAGCGTTGTCGCCACGATGACCATGAAGAAGCACGTGAGAAACAAGCAGGCAGCGCCGAGAATGTGCTGCCAGCTCTCCCACAGCAGCATCGAGCGCTGAATGCTAACGCGGAAGGGCTCCTTGCAGATTTCGCAGTGGTTGACGTTCGCCAAGTTGCGCTTTGCGCTCTCAATTCGCCAGCGGTCGAGGCACGTGGCGTGCACGAAGCGGACTGAGCCGGTACAGGCGCAGGGTACGATGAGCGGCGCCACGTCGCTGCCCTCACGACATATGCGGCAAAATTGCTCGTCTTCCTCTTCCTGTTCCTCTGGGGGTGCTTTTGTTGGGGCTGATACCACTGCAGGCTCACCCGCTGTTGGCGCAGCGTCCGACGGTGCAGTGATGCCGGTATGCACGGAGCTAGGAGCTCCCGAGGCCCACACACGATCGACCGTGTCTTCAGTTGACGCCATAGCCTCTTCTTCTTCGCGCGGCCTCTTCAGCACAGTTTGGAGAGTGTCGCGCATGCTTAACTGCTGGGCCTCCACCGCGTCCTTGTGCTGCTCAACAGCTGGAAGGCTCCGCCCAGCACCGGCGACCTCTTCCGCAATGAAGAGCACATCGTGCCCGTTTTGCCGCGCACGCCAGCCCCTCTGATGGCCCTCCCCCCAGTGCCTCGCCGCATCCGGCGACAGGGGGACGTGCACTGACACTGCCGTCGCCGCTTCGCGTGCACCACGACTTTCCCGCGCACGCCGACGATGAGAGCGGGTACCGATGCTCTCGCCTGCCGAGGACGGGCAGATATTGGCGTCCTCGATGAGCGCGTCAGAGAGGCACGGCGAGCGCGGCAGCGCCGCGGCGCCCACACCGCTGCCGCGTGGCTCATCGACATCGGATGCGATGGACTCTCGGGAAGACCTGGAGTGGGTGCTGCCGCTCCTACACACACTGACGCTTGCTTCCGCCTCGCGGAACTGGCATTGCCGACGAGGTTCTAGCTGCTGCTGTTGTGGTGACTGCTCCGCCTGTGAGGCCTCACCGTCTGCGGCGGGAGGGCTGAGGAGATGCCGCGGCTGCAGCGATGGTGCCACAGAGGTCACCGCACCCCATCCGAAGCCCTGCTGCTGAACGGCGGCTGACAGCCCTGCTCCTGTGCGGCGGTGCGCTTGCTCTTGTCGCAGCAGCTGATTCCGCAATACGCGCTGCTGATAAGCGGAGCGAAGACGCATAACCCACTCCACGCCCGCCTTCAACGCGTCGATCATCTTCTTGCGCAGCAGCAGCGGTGGCGCCCACATCCACTCGGCCAAATCCGTGTCTATCATGTACTGCTGCACGAGGTCCGCCCGCCACATCGTGAAGGGCAACGGCAAAAAGAGGACGAGCAGCGGCACGACAAGGGAGAAGACCAGCTGCAACCACGCCAGCCTCGCCGCCGACTCCTGCTCGAAAAAAAGGTCCAACTCGCATGTGTAGTGTGGGCTGTCAAAGCCGTTCTCAGGGAACCTGGGCACGCCGGTGGAGTGGGCCATGCTATTGAAGGACGGGACCACAGTGGAGTGGAGCACGACGTAGTAAGGCTCCGTTATCGGGGCCATGCTAACACGCATAGACACGCTCTGTAGCACCTTGCACATCGCGCTGTTGTCAAATATTGGGGCGAAGGAGTCCCAGAAGCTCGACCAGGGGCCCCTTCCCTCGTCCTGTGATGGGAAATCGGGTCTGCTGCTCTCGTCCGTGTCGTTGGATTTGCTCACCGGTTGCGCGCTCGCCCACGTGCTGCGGCCAATGTACTGATGTGCCTGCGTCGTAGCTGCCACAGTTGCGGCGCCTTTCGCGTCGTTGGCACCGCCGTTGAGCCTATATCGATTGCGCAGTTCCACTCGTAGGTACATGCCGTAGCAGTTATCGCTCCTCACAGATTTATCGTATCGGTGGTCCCTCAGCTGCACAACCGCCTTGATGATGTTGCCAGCCTTTCCATTAAACTGCACGACTGTGGTGCTGCTGCCGATGATGGTCATGGGAAGGTGAGCCGCGGTTTTGTTCACGCGAATAAAGGAATCCTGTACGTAGCTCTTCATCGGGTGCATCAAGACGCCGCTGCTGCTCCTCGCGTTCATGATATTGGCCCCGATGCCGCCCTCCGCAGAGCTGGGGCGTGCAGTGGCCTTCGCTACCGCACGCATCATCCGCTGAACCTTCGATATCAAAGCCTTCCGCTTCTGCGAAGCGGTGCCGGGGGCCCGCAGATGGTCCTCTTGTATACCCATGCCTTGAAAGGGAAGAGATGCTACGGCAGACGTCTGCGCGATGGCAGTGATCGGCGACTCATGCACCATCGCCTTTAGCCTTGCGCGCACCACGTTCAATTTGGAGATGAGCCGCCTTTCCAGTGTCCCTGCTTGAGCGGCGGGTGTCAGCTGCGGCTGAGGAAGCTGGAGAGCAGAGGGCGGCATCTCGGCATCGATTGCGCCCTCTACGGGGCTCAGGATCGCCTGCTCGAATGGCTTGGGCGCAGCCGCCTCTGGATGGTGCTTCGCACTTGAAGGTGCCATGTGCGTAGGGCCGGAGATGATGCCCATGCTGGTGGAGAAGAGCTTCCCCAAAAAGGCCTGGGTGAGCAGGCCCTCATCTTCAAAGATACGCCTCCCGAGTCGCCTGAGCGCAGTCCTTTCATGCACCAGCGCCAGGGCGTCGACATCTCCGCGCTCCGCATCCGCTGGAGGAGTGGCAGCAACTGTAATCGCAACCGAGCAGGAAGCGACGATGAACAGCGAGAGAAGGGTAGTGGTGACGGCAGAAGAGATACACCACCTTTGAGGTGCCGTGTCCCTACGCGCACGCGCGAGCGGCGCCATCAGCGATCTGCGCTGAGCTCGAGGCAGGAAGTAGGACAAGCAAAGGTTGGCGTGCCTGTAACACTGATGTCACTCCCCAGGAAGGGGAGGGGACAGATAGGAAAGCTGGAACCCTGCAGTCGCACCGTGATAGGTGCACGCACAAGCCGAAGCGGCCGGGAGGCAGAGAGACAACACACACACACACAGATACGATGATGCGTTGCTTGCCCCTGAAAGTGGTGAAAGGGCGCGATGAAGGAAAGTGTACGTGTCGCTGCAGTCCTTTGCTGCTCGGCACGCACCACCTGTGTAGTATAACCCTCTCGCCCCCTCTGTACAGAGCCTACGGAAGAGTGCGCGGGCGGGCGAGAGGGGATGGCGACCGAGGCGCCGATACGTCTCGGCTCTTAAAACAACAACAAAAAACGGACGATCGAAAAAAGGGAGGATACAACGGAGGCGCACACTGGACGCGAGGACCGTGGCGGTAAAGCCTCTCCCTACGTGTACACTCCGTGAGCAGATCAGCGGACACTCTCCGCCGCGACGACAACCCGAAACGGAAGGCAATGGACAAGCGATCGAGCAAGCAAGCAACAACACGAATAAGAAAGAAGCCGACGTGTGAGTTGGGTAGACCGAAAAGAGCTTCTGTGTACTTGGGCCACTCTCATACACCCCTCATGTGTGCTTGCTTTGCTGGACGCAGCTTGCAGAGCACACGGGAGAGACGTGGCGCTGGAAAGCGTCGAGAGGAAGCAGAGCAGAAGAATATATAAATATATATAAGTTTGTGTGTGTGTGTCGGTGTGTGTACACGAAGGAGAACAACGAAATGGGGAAGGCGTCGGAGTGACTGAAAGAGGGTGTTTCGCACGAGAAGACGTTCCCACCTTTCGTGTATGCGCCCGGTTGTGTGTGAGGATATGCATAGAGAGAGAGAACAAGTGAGCGAGAGCACGACAGAGAAAAGAGGGCGAACACGGCACTAGCGACAAGGCGCCAAAGTGCGAGGGCGACGCGTGAGGCATCCATGTGGAGGGGCTGAGGAGATGCCGCAAGCAGCGTGATGCTCGTCACATGCAGCCTCCCTTTTGCTGATGATCAGGACACTGCTGGGCGAGTAGAGAGTGCGCTATATATATGCTGCCTTTTATTATTCGATGCTCGTTCGCCCCACTGACGGTTTAAGTGCGGCGAAAGAGAGGGAGAGGGCCTGTCGTCTACCGGCGCCGCTGATGCAAGTCGCAGAGACGTGCGAGGCGGCGTTCCATGGGGGGGGACACGCGTCCGTTTAAGTGGAAGGTCATGCGCTTCGCATGCATACGTGTAACTCAAAGAAAAGCGGGAGACTCTTCCCCTTCCCTCCCTCCCCCTTCTCCCGCAACGGAAGGGGAGAGTGGTGACAGAAGCCCCACAGACAGCGATGGTCGCGTCGGCGTGCCCTCGCCGCGGCACAAGCAGAGACGCGAGGAAAGGCGCGCGCTGAACGCAAACGGGTGACGTGTTGCTCGTTACCTAACGAGGGGCCGGCAGCAGCGGCGCTTCACCTCCAACAAAAAAAACGTCCGTGACGTTATCTCGTCGCGGGGCAGCGTTGTCAGAAGTCGATGCCCATGCTGCCCCCCTCCTCCCACACGTCGACGATTTGCTGCTTCGCCTTTACCTTCTCCGCCTGCGCGGACTTGGGCTGCTCGCCATCCACTGAGCACCCGCGCTCCGCCTCCATGAGGGCGTGCAGGTGTGCTTCGATCGCGTCCACATACTGCGCAAAGGCGGAGGCAGACATAGATGACACCGCCGCTGTCGCCGCACAGGTGCCCTCCCCTTCCTCCACTTGCTCGTGCACCACACGACTAGGCACCGTCGACTCCTCGTCTCCAGGTGCTGCATGGAATCTCATCATGCCCCTCACCTCCGTACCACTCACCCTCTCCACCTTTGACCCCTTCGCGGCGTTGGTCTTGAGTTGCCCCAGCTGCTCGCGAAAGCTCAGGTGCAGCTCGTAGCTGTGAAAGCACATTTTGAAGAGGTGCGCCTTTACGAAGCCAATGTCCACCGGGTAGTAGCGCACCCACTGTATGTACACGAGCGCCGTGCGCAGCGCCGCAAGCCGCGTCACCTTGTCGGCGCCATGGGTGCGTCCTGACATGACGGGGTGGGATGGGTTACTAAACAGCCTCGGGTCCCATAGAAGAGGCTCGGCGCACATGTGGCCCTCACATCGTGTCTCCTGGAGGCGAGCCATTACGTCGTCGTAGGTGCGCACGTTGCCGTTCGAGATGACAGGAATGGTGCCGCCCAGCGCCACGCGCACGCGGCGGATGAGCTCCATGTTCGCGGCACCAGTCTGCTGCCCCTTCATCTCGCGTGTGCGGCCATGAATGCAGAGCATCTGCGCCCCCGCGTCGCGAATCATGCGTGCATAGAGAATGGTGAGGGCCTCGTCCAAGTCGTCCTTCAGCGGCTCCCGTGGGGTCGCCGCCGCCGCCGGAGCAGCGTACGCATCGTTACATGCAGCGGGGTGGCGACTGTAAGCGCATTCGCGGTTGCCGCCGGCAGCTTCCACGTGCCCAGGGTTGTCGAACACGCGTATCTTCACCGTCACCGGCACCTCCAGCTCCACGTGAAGGGTGTGTACGATGGTGTGAATCAGCTCCCAGTCCTCCATGAGGAACGAGCCGTAGTGACCACGGCGGGCAATGCCTTGCGGACACCCGAGGTTGAGATCGACCGCATCGCACTGATAGAGAAGGTGCTCCGACTCTTCCTGTGACGATGACGACGCTTTGACGCGAACGCGCATAGGATACACGGGAGCCGTGGAGGCACCACAGTCGGCGCCGGTCTGCGTATCTGCCGTTGTCTGCTCACCGAGGACGGCAAGCCGTGCAGCCCTCAAGACGGTGTCTGCGTCGTTCCCGCAGAACTGCACAATGCACGGCCGGTCCACAAGGGCGGTGTCGGCAGTGGCGTCATCACCATCAGCCCGCACGTCGGTCTCGCGGCGAGTGTCAATGGAGTGTTCGCCCGCTGCGACAGCAGGGATCGCGCAAGGCGCCTCCATAGCCCTTTTTACGTCCTCCGGAGGGGTCACTGAGAGAAAGTGCGAGCGGTATGCGGCACCCTCGGAAAAGCTCTTTGCGTGCAGCATTGGCGTGTAGGCCATCGTCGCGCCGTACTGACGGCACAGCATGCGGAATGGAAGCTCGCTCTGATCCACCATTGGCCCGACAACGAGCATGCGAGGGCCGCTCGTGGGGTCTAGATGTTGCGCCTTTGACGCTGCCTCGTTCGGCATCACATCTTCGGGAACACGCGGCGGAGGTCCGCTGACCGCGGAGAAGTCCGTGAGGGAGGCCTTCAGGTGGGCGCGCGCTGCTGGTGACTGCACTGCGGCGTACTTGCGCACCAGCACGTTGTTCCAAAAGTCACGCGCATTGGATGGCTTTGTGCTGGGGTGGACGTACTTCACGGTGGGGTCGCGGTGCCCATTGCAGTAGGGACACGTCCTGCTGCGGAAGGGTTTCCCCTCGGCGATGAGCTGCCGGTAGTAATCCAGCTGCGCTTGATTGTAGGCCATTGCCAAGTAGCGCGCCAGTAGTGCCGAGTGGACGCGTGTGTGCAGAGGGCTGCACACGTCGTGGCCTCGCGCAAGGTTGCTGCGCTCCCTTGACTTGACGCCCCCACTGAGATGAGAACAAGGCGAGCGTAGAAGAGCAGAGAAGAGAGCAGCAATGAGAAGCGGGGGTGCGCAGCGACCGTGCGACGGGAAACGAGGCGTGCACATGTACTGGTCAGGCGCACTAGTCAGTTGGTGTGGACAGAAAGAAAGACGAGGGAGGCGAAGTGCCGTGCAGGTATGTCGCTCGTGGACAGGAGCGAGGTGGCAGTGGGGAAGTGGAGGGCGGAGACTGCGGCAACGTTAGAGAGAGAGGCAGTGTGGCCGTGCACCCGGCGAAAAGAGCACCCTTTCCAGTGAGTTGCAACGATCGGAGTAAGCCCCGCGCTGATGCATACGAAGATCGACATGCCAGTCGCTCTATAAGTGCATCGGAACGAGCTCATGCCACCCGCCGCATCTCGTTTCCTTCAGCGCCTCCATAGACGACGGGAGGTGGACATATCAGTGCGTGGAATCGGTGCCCAGCTCTACCCACTTTCCCCCAATCGTTGGGAAAGCGGCACAGTCCCCATCCTTGCCGACGGAGACACCTACGATGATGGCAGGGCCACGCACCCGCGCCTTGGCGCCATCAGTGCGATTTGCTGCTTCTGGTCCGCAGTCAGAGCCTGACTGGAGTTGCGGCGCAGCGGCCTGCCACAGAGAGCCCATCTGCCTCATCCATATGGAGGGCCAAGTGCCGGCGTGGCTCGAGTCCACTGCGCCCGGCTCTGACAATCCCTGCTGGTAAAGGAAGAACCTGAGTCACACGCCGACATGAACGCAGCGGGTGGCCGCCTTCGACGTGGGGAGGGGGTGAAGTCTGAGGCAAAGGCGGGAGGACACGAGGGAAGAGGCAAATATGCATACACGGTGGACAAAACACCAACGCGCTGCACCGAAGCAACGAAAGATGACGACACACATACACACACACACATACATATACATATATATATATATATATATGCATATGTATGTGTGTACAAAAGGGGATGGGCGCCGCCGGGCGGCACTACCGAGACGCCGGCCACGTGACCCACGGATACATAGAAAAAGGGCGAGGCGGACCGCCGGCAACACACGCTCGACTCCTCCGCATATGACCTCTCACTTTCTTTCCCGTGTGTGCGCGAGTACGTTGGACGGCGTCTCGTTCCGCCAGAAGAGCGCGCTGCCGCCCAGTGTAGGCGCCACCGGAGCCCTACTCCGGTGGCGACGGCGACTGGCGACATGCCCGTGACGCGCACCAAAAAAAGGGGTTGGGAGGGGATGTGACCACGTCGAAACGTCGCGAGAAAAAAAGCCAAACAAAAAAAACTGAGGGAAAGAGAGAAAGAGGAGAGCGCCTCGTGCGGAGCGTGACGTCCGCGCGGCCTATGAGGCACAGCGCCAGCCCAGACTTGTCTGCCGACGCCCGGAGTCCGCTGCGGCACCCCGAGGGCGGTCTTCAGGCTCGTGGCCTCCGCCCTCCCTCGCACAGACAGAAAAAGGGCAGCTGCGCCTGGCTGTCGTCTCCAACGCTGCACTTTCTCTTTCCCCTCCGCAACTGCCTCCGTGCGAATTCGCGAGCGGCGCAGGGGCAGACGCGTCTTCACACCAATCAGGGCACGGCACAGCGACCTATGGATGCCGGCAGACTCTGATCAGCATGTGAGAGGCTCTTTGGAGCCTGGCTCACCCGCTGGCGTTCAGGAGGCGGCGGCATTCCTTCCCTGTGTGCGGTGCCGGTCCACAGTGACTGCTCGGCGATTCGTTTCGGTTCACACGAAATCGTTTCATCCGGCAGAAGAGGGGAGGAGGGCGGCGGAGGACCTCCGAAGAGCGGCCCTGCCGAGGAGGCTGTGCGAGGTCGCCTATTCCGCTCCTCCTCGGTGCAGAGGCTTCACGTAGGCTCTCTTCGGTCCCATCCACACCGGCTTCCTTCCTTTGTCCCTTCCTCATTCGTGACAGATTGGCTCGTGGAGGTCACAGGAGCTGCGCGCCGGGTCTCCGTGAGCCCTCGAGAACGGGTACGGCGCCTCTCCGTCGTTGCAGTGTGACGGGGACGGGGTGTCAACACCGGCTATGCTGCTCACATTGGCAGGGCTATGAAAGAAACCGCTAAGTGCGACGTTGTGTTCCACATCCTTCCAGGTGCGCTTGTGACGGCGCAGCTGCAGACGGTCAGGGCACTCGCCCGTGCCCACGCCGGATCCACCGTGCCCGGCATGCCCAAGATGCCCCGTTGCCGACAGGTTCGGTGAAGCCACTCCTGTCGCACCGTTCGAGTGCATAAATGGGCTGGAGGGGGCTAAGCCGTCTCCTCTATCGGGGGCGTTCACCGTCATTGAGTAGGACGCCGGTGGCTCGTTCTCTGCTTTAGCACGCGCTGCATCGTGGTGCGCGCCATTCATGAGAAACGGGTACGCCACGCAGTCGGCTCCGAGTACCTCCTCCGGCGGGCGAGGTGCCGAGCTGGCCACGCTGGCTGTGCGGTTTCGATGTGCATGCCCACTGCTGTGCCCGCCACCGGCCGTCCTATTTCGGCGGCCAACACCTCCGCCAGTTGCACTTCCCTCCTCATCGCACTGTGATGACTCGGAGGGGTTTGAGGAGGTGGACAGCTCCACGGAGGAGGCCATCTGCGCGTACGCCCACTGGTTGAAGAGATCCGCCTTCTGCTGCGCTTCACGGCGACGCAGGCGCTGCCGCTGACGGTGGCGCATGTACGATTTAACGGTGGCAGCGGTGCCCTGGCTAGCGCGACTGCGCGCAGTGCTAGAGCTGCGCCGAGAGCTACCGCTGCGCGCGCTGCGCTGGTCCTCCCTATCGTCATGCTCATCCACATCCACCGCACACGCGCCAGGGGAGGGTAGGAGATAGGAGCTGTGCCCGTACGCAACAGTCGACGTTGTCCGCACCGTCGTCGCCGATGTGAGCGTCGTTCGGCTTGTGACAGAGGAGCCGTCGGCGAACTCACCTTCGCTCATCATGCCCTCTCCATCGCCTTCGAGTACTTCCACTACGCAGGCCTCGCGAGCCGCTTGGCGCTGGCGGCGGTGCTCCTCGCGCGCTTGACGACGTCTGTACCTTCTCATCGCCTTGTCGCGCAGGATTTCCTGTTCCGGGGTCAAGCGCGGCGGCCGCGAATGCAGCGGAATACCTCTACATTCGCGCTCTGCCACGGACGCCTCGCCGCTAGAGGACAAGCCCCCCTGCCCAGCGGCATTGCGCTCGCGACGCCGGTGGCGGCCGCCATCCGCTAGATCGCCCCTTGAGACCTTGCAGCACCTCAGATACATCAGGATGAACAAGGCGATGGCAACACTAAAGATCAAGGCGGCAGAGCTGGCGATATAGATGAGATTGGTGGCGGTGATGGTAAGGCTCATCCTGAATGGAGGCGTGGGGCGAGCAGCAAAGGCGCGCACAAAGGACGCGCTACCGGCTGTGCGTTGCTCAATATATATATATATATATATATATAATTTGATATTGCCCCTTGTGCGTCTGGCTGCAGGTGCTATGAAGAACGGCCACGCTGGCGCTTCCAAAGACACGTTCCGCTGCTCAGAAGCGATTCTTCGGTTACGAGTTGGAAGGCGAGAAGCGCGCGCGTCTGCGAACAAGTCCAACACCACTCTTCGCAGACGTAGTGCGCTGCCAACTGCCAGAAAAAGGAGAGGATGAGGGAGTATGTGGGGAGGGGGGAAGGCAAAGCCACAGCACTGCGGCAGCTGATCCTTCCAGAAGGCCGGCTCGTGTGTATGTGTGCGGGATAGAGGTGCGCGTATGTATGTGGGGAGGGAAAGCGCGGGCGGGATGATGCCGGTGCAGAACTTTATCGTACTTACGTCAACGGCTTAGGCAAGAAGAAAAAAGGTGAGCGCGTAAACAGTCGCCGTAGGGAAGGGCGAGAGAAAAAGAGGGGGAGGGAAAGAAGAAACACGGTGCCAATGAATGAGAAGACACGGACACCAACACAGACACACACTTAAAGGCAGACAGAGGGAGAGGGAGAAAGCCGCCCGCTTCGCCCTTTCCCTTCTTCCGACACGAAGGGATCAGGGGGGAGGGAGAGGAGGGGGAAGGGGGAAAAAAGAAAACGGTGGCGCTGTGCGGCGTTGTCCGTATCCGATCAAAGGACAGAGAGCACAGCGTACAGACGCAACGACACAAAGGGGGAGGGCAGAGAGAGGTGCGCACTGAGCCTCTCCGCCGCCACACTGGCGTCTGTATGCTGCGGTGTGCGCGCGCTGATGTGCCTCTTTCTCTATTTTTTGTTTCTCCTGCTCGGATGCACCACAGAAGCGGGTCCTTGCGAACTGGTCAGGAGACACGCAGATCCACGCTTGCACGCCTGCGGCAACCTTGCCGACGCACCAGATGATCTGTGTTATGGCTCTCTGCGCCCTAAAGATGTAGCTGGTGTGATGAGTGAGGGGAAGCGTGTGCAGGAGAGGCGGTGCGTGAAGGGGCCCCGCAGAAGAGAAAAGCGGACGAGTGTGTGCGCCGTCGACAGGCACGCATCGATAAGCGTTGGAGGAGAGAACATCACGGATTTTGAGAGAGACAGTTAGCGTGCATACGCGCGCACGAGGCAGAATTGAAAACGGGGAGCGTACCCGCTCCGAAGAGGCTTCGTTGCACCACTCGATGCTGTAGGATGAGCACGAGGGTGGGGGTGAGGGGCGAGCAACAAGAAGAGAGGTCTGCTCTCGTTTGCCGCTTGCGTCATCGCCACTGGCAAAACTGCTGCTACAGCAGTACGTGATGCGCTTCTCCACGTCTTCCAGCATCGCCAGTATCCGCGGCAGCTCTCGTATCACAGTCAGCAGAGGGCAAAAAGCGTCGGAAGTTACCGGCAGACTTGCACATACGGAGGCGAGTACGCTCTATCCATTGCAAACGCATCTGCCATCGGAGACACACACACACACACACGTACGTACGTACACATACAAAGAAACTTTACAACAAGCCTCCGAGCCTGGCCACCGCAGCTTTGTGTGCTTCGTTTGGCTGAAGCGAAAGAGCGTCCAGCGCCCGCTACTCCGCTTCGCCACATTTGCCGTCTGCACGTCGGGAGAGTTCGCGACCGGCGTCTGTGCCACCGCGCTCGAGAGGCGAGGCCAGCTTCGAAGACTGTGCTACAGATCTAGAGCTTGCGGAGTAGGTGGCGGTCACCGGGTCGTTCCCGGGCAGTGAGAACGGCGAGCGCAAGCTGCTATTCCATCGAATCAGCGGTGTAGAGAGCGTTTCGACGTTAGGCGCACATGTTGCGGTGCTGCCGCAGCTTACTTGTGCGGCGACTGGGAGCAGCGTCTGGTAGTGCGCGTTTGTAGCTGCCCTCTTTGGCAACACGAGGTAGGGCGGCTGGCCACCAGTGTGTGCACCGCCACCTAACCCTTCCCCTTCCGCTGCGGGGTGTGAGCCGGAAAGCGAAAGTAGCGGGTCTGTGTGTGGATAGGGCGACACCCGTGCCAGCCCCTCGACGGGCGAGTTGGCTGACGTGGATTGCCAAGACTGACGGCTCTCAAAGGAGGCGTTCGCTGGCGATAGGCCAGTCACCACGGGGGGATGGTAGGGCCGATGCGGTGTGAGGCTTTGGCTATACGCGGATGCCACGGAGGCCGCTGCGGCCTGCTCTCCGCCAAGCCCGACCGGGCCGCTGCTTGCCATGGGTCCCTCGGCGCTCGCTTGGCGATCTAACAAAGGGGGAGAAGTGCCGTGCAGGCTAATTTGGTCAAAGCCGTTGGTGCTGCCCAACCCCGTTATTGGAGACAGCCGGCACTGCGTCAGCTGCTCCTGCTTGAGCAGGAACTCGCGCAGCTGCTCGCGATGGGTATGAAAGAGGTCGTTGTGCAGCGAGGCGTCCTCGAAGTCGTCTGAGGTGCTCTCGAGATCGTCGTGGCGGTTGCGCTGAGGTGAGGAGAGAGAGTGCAGTTGGCTTTGGAGCTGATTCGGGCTCGCTCGTGTGCCTGCATCATTGAGCGTAGCTGAGTTCTTGTGCCGCCGCAAAAACTGAAGGCCACCAATGCTGCCATTCTGCAAGCTGACGCTGGCTGGCGTAGCGCTTTGCCGACTGTGTCGCACGCGCCGCGCCGACCCAGCTGGCGATCCGGGCCGGAAGCTCATACTGCCCACGCTGCTCTCGCTGGCGTGATTGGCGAAGGCAGGCCCAGAAGCGGAAGCAGCGCCATACTGACGCTGGAGCTCCTGCAGTAAAGAGGAGCTGAGCAGCACGTTGGGTGTGTTTGTGTTCGAGGCTCGCCGCTCCTCGTACTCAGCGCGACCGTAGAACTCTGGCGACGCCACTCGATGCCGTTCATCTTCGAGGCGCTGCTTCTCTTCGAGCGTCAGCGGTGGAGGGCCCGCTTGGGGCACGCGCTCGACCCCGCGGAAGTCGAGGCACACATCCTGGTCTCCGTACTGCACGACGACTCGAGCACGTGGTAGATTGCGTCGTGGACGCACACGGGCTTCGATGGGGATACCCTCCACGCGCTCCGCGTTCGGAGATGCCGGTCGCACACGGGGGCCGAGGCCACGATAGATATTGTCGCCCTCCGTGCGGTAGTCGATGGCATCTCGATCAGCATAGTTGTCGCGAAGATTCTGAGCTGACCTCCTACCATTGCCGTTGGCGGCGCGGTTACCGCTTCTGCCTGCGTCGCCTGGCCCACGACGCGTGGACGCGAACGCGCCTTCCTCCTGAAGGTTCACACTCCCTTCTTCTACATATACTTGACGTGATCGCGCGGACAGCTCCCGGCGAGCGCGACGGTTGCACCATATGATGACTAAGGCGATAGCAATAACGCCAGCAATGCCGATGACGCTGCCGATCGGAGTGAGCAAGCTCATGGCAAGCGGCTACGCGGGCGGGGTGACCAGAGGCCGCAGGGGGTGTGGGTGGGTGGAGACCACACAGCGCACGAGGACGATGCCCGGGGAGAGCAACTCGTGGCCGATGCCTCTGAAGGAAATAAATAACGGTGGCCTGTGAGCTCGACGAATGGTCGGCTTCAGGGGTGTGACCGGCAGCTGATGCACCGAGGCAGGCAAAAAACAACGTTACGCCCAACGATCCCGCCGCTCCTCTCTCTCACACACACAGCAACAACAGCAGCAGCGAGCACCAAAGGGGAGCACACACCGAGACAGCCTTACACAGCGCAAAAAAAGCGATGGGGAAAGACAGCGGCAGCGAGGCGGAAGGGAAAGAAGGCAAAGCGGCCGACAAAAAAGCGAACGGAGCGGAGAACACACACACAAAACTCATTTCACTTCGGAAATGGCGAAAGGATCGATCGGAATACGTCACACAACGGCACGAAGACGACGAGACAAAAAAAACAGAGCTGAGGCAAACGTCTTCGAGAGAGAGGGAGGGTGGGGTGCGTGCAGGAGCAGAAACGGCAAAACGGGAGCGGCCCAAACCCTCTCACACTCACACACACACACACAGGCGGAGATGTCCAGAAAAGAGGGAAAGCGGGAGGAGGGAGGGGTCGTAACAGCGAAGAGTACCAATCAACAGAGAAAGACGAGATCAACGGAGAAGCAACCCTGGGCGACAACTTCTGTGTGCTGAGCAGCAAATGGGGAGACAGGACCGGAAAATAGAACGATTGTGATGTGGCAGGTGAGGGAGTGGCCGGCTCAACACTGCAGACAGGGGAAAAAGCTCTTCCGCTGCGTGACGGCGTACGCACGTTACCAACGAGGGCCAAAGACCTTCACAGCAGTAGAATAGAGCGTAAACAAAGGAAGGCGACGCTTAGGTGAAGAGGGAGAGGGAGAGGGGAAGACAATACGTCTACGATTTCTCCTTGGGGTATGGGGCTCGCATATATATATATGTCTGTGACTCACTCGCGGATATACATACAGTGTCTACTGGTCCTACCGTGGCTGAAGTGTGTGTGTGTGGAGGGGAGGAGAGGGGGTAGGAGGAAGTAGGGGGACGGAGGGCTAGAGCGAGCGAGAGAGAGCAGGAAGGCTGATAACAAAGAAAAAGCAATGGTGAAACACTGCGCCTCTCTAAGCATGAGCGATCAGATCCTGATGCTCAGCTCGCGTCGCCCCCTGTCAGCGCTTCGTTCGAGATTATGATAGGTGGCGCAGACTTAAAGGTGCGCGAGTGTGTTCATGTGGCTGCCGTTTTGTGTGTGTGGGAGAGGGGAGGGAGGGAGGGAGGGGGGCTTTGGAGAGTGCTCTGCCGTGTGCACGAGCAGTAATAACCAAAGAGAGAGAGGGAGGGAGGGCGAGGGTAGCGATAAGAGTGAGTGAAAGGCGGCACTTTAGGGCTGGCGGGCAAAGTAGATGGCGAGCAAGATGAGAGTCTTTCGGAAGAGCGATACGGCGTGCACAAATGCCTCCGCAGCGTGAGCTGCTCCCACGTGCAGCCACTTATGTCGACGCCTGGGCCTGCTTGTGTATCTGCCCCGCTCACATCTATGTCTCTGGACGCCATTCTTCCCCTGCCTTAGACAGGCTACACCTCAGCCATGCAGCTTCTCTTTCTTTGGCGCATTGGAATGCGTGAAAGCAGAGTCGCGCGAGGACGGACATCGAAGACGGCGCGTGGGAAGAGCGACCAGCGAAAAAAAAAAGGAATCGTGAGGGGAGTGCACGCGTGCATCTCCGTGTGCGACAGAAAAAAAAGAGAGCCCAACTAGCCCTCTACATTGGAAAGTGGACGCATCTAAACGCACCCCTGTACGTGTGTGTGTGAGGGGGAGCGAGGGAGAGAGGGGGAGGGGGTATCGTGGAGGGGCCATGCCATCCTTCCCTCTTCCATACAAACGAACCATGGGCGTGAGCGTGAGAGAGCAGAAGCTAACGAAAGCAGACGGGGGGCTGCAGTGCCCAGCTGGCGCCCGCATGGGGCAATGAGGACGCTGCTGTTGATGTGGTGCTGTTTCTTTGAAGCACGAACCGGCGACCACGCGCGTGTGACCCATCGAGCAGGAGAAGGGGGAGATGGCGGGGCTAGGGATGGGAATAAAAGCGGTGCGCAACAAGAGAAGGCGCGTCCTTCTTTTCGTTATGCGCACTTCATTCCTTTGCGTTCAGCACAGTGGACCTGCGAGGGTGGTGTGGGAGGGAAGGCGCCGCTGCTGACCCTTGCAAGTGGTCGCGCCGCTCGAGAGTCATCTCTGATAGCCTCGTCGCTGCCGGCTTCGAAACGGTGCGCGATGGAGGGTCTTCTCGGTGAGGGCGCGGAGTATACTCCGCAGCGCATCTCCCTCCGCCTCGAGGTCGTCGCGCCCCACTTCGGCTGTCCTTTGAGTCTTTTCGTCAGCGACTCGCATAGCGCTCCGTATTCGTTCGATGCGCTCGAGGACGGGCGCTGCTCTTAGGGTGGTGGTAAGATCCCTTAGAGAGGTGGTGACGGCAAGTGCACGAACTTGCACGCTGCGCTTTTGCGACAGGGTGCAATAGACGTGAGTGAGACGGGCTGCTGATGCTGCACAGCGCCGGGGTGCCTTTTTTTTTTTGATGGCTCTTGCAGATGTGGGCGGCAGCAGCACCGTCTTCGCCGCACGCTCCCTGACTGCACCCTTGAACGCCTGCAGGGACTGCTAGGAGCGCTTCCTCCCCTGTGCCCCTCGCATGAGCCGCAGCGGCCGCAGACAACTGAGGGAGGGTGAGGTGGTGAGAGCAAGCCCATGCAGCGTAGAACGCCACTGGAACGATCCCGGTGCACACACTGCGGCAGCAGCGAAGGCCTCCACGTCCGCATCCTTTTCGTACTGCGCGTTGTGTTGTTGTGCTCGCGTCACGGCCGGCTCGTGGTCCGTGCCCGAGGTCGTGCGGTGGGTGAGTGCGTGTGTGTATGGGTGAGGGGGCGAGGGATGGGGAGCGGACTGACATCTCTGACGGGAAAGTGGCCATCATTCGCACGGCCACCGCCTGCCCACCAAAAAAAAAGTGGAGGGTTCACACCCGAAACGAGGTCCAGCGAGCGTTGCACCGTAGTCCGTCTTGACAGTCGCGGCTGCTCATGAACCTCGCAGATCACATCCGCGCGAAGCTCAAGAGAGACAAATATGACGGGGGCTGTGATGGCCTGTGCATGTTACTGCCATTGAACGTGCACCGGCGAGCGTGCTTGGGTGAGGCATGCTGACCTGCCCACCAACGCTTCCCACTTCACAGGAAGAGAAAGGTAGTGCACCCCTCTGAATCAGAAAGTGGCCACCGCAAGCGTGGCGGCCGCCCCCTTCCTTGCTCTCTCGCATAAGTGTGACCGCCATGTGCAGCGTTGTGGCTGCAGTGAGATGGAGCAAGCAGTAGGCATAGGAAGATGAAAGGAAAGATACACAGGGAGAGGCGGAGTCACCCTAAAGGCACCGAAAAAGTGACAGGCTCTTGGCGCAGTCGCAGCAAACGGTGCAGACAAAGCCGACGACGTTATAATCGCGGTGCCGCCAAATACCTGCTTGACGCACGGACCAGCGCCCCAGCGCCGAGAGGCGGAAGAGTGCTCTCGTTCGTTGAGGTCATCCATCTCGCCTACTCGTTTCTGCGGTTCTCTTTCCGGGTTGTGGCAGTCATTGACGTATCAGCATTCAGCAAGTGCACAGCGAAGTGAAAGCGAAAGATGGCGACATGCCACCTCGGCCGCCGACATCAGCATGGGCACGCACACGAAAGGGTATAGAATGCTGCTGCCCGTGTAGATGATGCAATCCGATGAATCGCCTCTTTCTCACCCGAAGGGAGGCAGAGGACGGGGGACGAGGGCGAGCGTGTGCGCGAGAGGGGGAGACTGAGCGATCACAACCAGCCACGTCGCAGTAACGCACATTGCATTCTGCATACGGAAAGGATGAGGAGCTGTCCTCAAGAGACACCTTACCCGCCCCTTTCACTTCTTCGTCAGATGCGGTTGCATAGGCGCATCGGCATGAGTTGCACAGATGTCACGAGCGGCGGCTGATGAGCGCGTAAAGAAGAAATACGATGCCCAACACAATGGACACCGTTAGCGTGTAGCTGGAGGTACGCGGCTCAGCCGGGAGCATCGCGTCTGCGTCGGGCCAAGGAAACGCCTCCGCAGACGGATCTTGGACGATCATGTCCCGCCCACAGCGCGCGATCAGCTTCCGCGGGTTGGCGTTCTCGAAGACGAGAAGCGTAGGGATCGTCTCGAACTTATACGCGTTGCCCCACACACGCGCCATTGATTTCGCGTCCGCGTACGGCATGCAGTAGTAGTCACCGTGCGATGCACGGAAGTATTGCATCATCTCCTCCTCGGATTGATCCATCGACATGAACACAACCTCAAACTTCTTCTTGGTGTGGTGGTCCTCATAGAACTTCTTCAGCAGCGGGGTGAAGGCGCGGCATGGCGGGCACCAGTGCGCGGAGAAGTATATAAGCACGTACTCAGCGTCCTTCAAGACGTCCATGGCGCGAACGGCGCTACCATCCTTGCAGAGGAGCGTGAGCTCCGAGTTGTTGAAAAAGTTAGGCTCCATCTGACAGGTCGGTGTAATACTTCTCTCTCGGCGAAGCAAGTGAGGATGCGGGTGGGAGCAGCAGTGCGGACTACACAGGATGCGAGAGGGAAATAAAGGGCCGCGCAGGGAGACGCCTCGGCCCTCTCTTCTCCGCTGTTGTTTGGGTTGCTGCGAGTAGAGGGGGGACTGGTGGGGCACCAAGTTGTGCCACGCCGGTGGACGGAGAGCATATGAATCAAGGGCGGCAATAGGGTAATGGAAGTGGAGGGTACGGAAAGTACGTGCAGTACGGCGCTTGTTTGCTTTCAGGCCGCCGCTCGGCAGCGGCTGTGTGTGGCGCAGTAGTGTAATAGGACGGGATCACAAGCGGCGTGCAGCCCCTCCTCCCTCTCTTTACGATGCGTACAGAGGCGAGTGGTGGTGAGGAGTCTGGCAGGGCTGCAATCACCCCGAGCGAGGGCTGTCTCTTCAAAGCGCAGCGCACACCTAAATCGACGCCTCGCAACAGCATATCCCTTCCTGAGAGCTGCCGTGGCGTCACCGGCAGACATGCGCCGTGCACCTTCCCAGACAACGTTTCTCTTTTTGTTTGTTCGCTTGTGCGTGGCCGCTTTGGTTCCCCCGTCGACATTTCACTTGAGCAGACAAGAGAGCACCGCGGAGATGTCGGCCGCGCATACTGCTCGATCCATCGATGATGCAGGCAAAGACGCGAAGGCAAGAGCGATTATACATACGCATACGTGTACGCATAGCGACTACACACACACACACACCGCTAGCGCATGTCACCTCTACAAAATGGCTTCAGGGGAGAACGTAACGCTAAGAGACATGCGAGCGCAGAACCGAATCATCGTCGTGCTCATAGCGCAGACGACAGCCAGGCAAAGAGAGAGAGCGAGCGAGCGCGAGGAGGGGTTGTGGGGAGGGGGGAGGGAGGGAGGAAGGGAAACAAAGACAAGGAAGTTGCGAGAGAGGGCCCGCTCGCCACTGTGACACCTCAGGGCGTCGGGTGTCCAGGTCTGTGTGTCCGTGGCGGGGTAGAGGTCAGCCAGCCTCATGCCCTCCCTCCTCCCTACCCTTGCCAGCGGCCGAGCCGCCTCCGCCGATGAGCACGGTCACGCTGCCTACTCGCGTGGGGTGCCCCTCAGCGGCACCGGCGGATGCACCGCTCAGCGACTCGCATTAAATGGGAGCGGCTGTGAGGCGAAGGGGGTCGGGAAGGGTCTGAGGCCCGGGGTCGTGCACCGGCCGCTGAGTCGGCGCACTGCTGTGAGGCACGCCTTCGGCGGCATCGCACACTGCGCCGATGGGGGCTTGTGGCACTTGCGGGTGTGCGCAGCGGAGTGCAGAGTCACATGTGATGTGGCAGCAGAGGGGCACACGTTAAAAAAATCCAACACAACGGGAGAGGAGGGCAAGGGAGGAAAGGGGAGGGGAGGAGGCGAGGCGAAAGGCAGACAACGAACGTGCTGTTGAAGGGATGAGAAGAGGTGAAGGAAAGACGAAGAGGCGGGAATACATTCAATGAAGGGGCGATACTCTATGGAGGGAGAGGCGAGGGAGGGTGGGGCGGGGGCGGGAGAAGGACGGCTGCGTGCGCAGAAAGGAAAGGAAAGAGGGGAGGGGGGGCGCTGATGGTGGGGATGTGGGCGCTTCCACATCACAAAGCCCTGCGACGCACAAAAAGGCATCGACCATTGACGTGCAGTTGCGTAGATGTATTTGCAGGAGATGAAGAAGGAAAAGAAGGGCTGCCATAGATGCCCGAAGAGAAGCAGCGGTCCACACAAGAAGTGTCACGAGACGGCGTTGCTGCGATGACTGGCCTGCATCTCCTCAAGTCTTCTCCACACCGCTGAAGCTTCCTTCGCCAGCCTCTTCTCCGCTTCTTCCACTCCCGCCGCAGCATCCTCGAGTTCCCTCAGCGTGAAGGCAATGATGCCGTCCAGAGTCGACCTGTAGCGCTCCATGTCGCTGATTTCCTGCGTTACACGCGCCTGCTCCTCCTTGGCGCGCTCCGTGGACTCTAGCGTTGCACGCAGCTCCCGTTGGCGCCGTCGCAGCTCTGTAGTTATGGCATAATAGTGTTCATCTAGGTCCTTGGCAGTTGTGGCAGCCTCGCCGCCATCGCCTGCTTGAGGAGGAGAGAGCGTCGGAGACGCTGTTGCTCTCGCAGCGCTGCCGCAGGCTACTGCCACCTTTACGTCACTGTCCCTGTTGCTCGGCCCTCGTGCATTGGTTAAGGCGGACCCCTGCAAATCCCGAAGCTCTGCAGCTGTTTCAACTGTCTTGTAAGTGTCAGCAGTGCTGAGTAAGGGACGCCCAGAACTGCGCCCTGATGAAGTGCTCAGCGTAGGGGCAAGAGGAAGCGGTGCACAGGGTGTCCCTGACGGAGTCCACAGGTCGGACGGTGTTGGTACTAGTAAGGAGCACGTGCCATCGGCGATAGAAGCGTCCTCCTCCTCCTCCCTCAGCTCGTCTGCCGACCTTTTCACTGGCTTCAAGGATTGGCAGCGCATCGAGGGCGGCGGCACGGCGGCCTCAAGCATCGGACTGAGGTCATTGGAAGGGATTGCTGCTGTACCGTAGATGCGTGTCTTGTCGAGAAGTGGGGCACATTCATGAGCCACATACGCCACGACGCTTCTACAAGGATCCCGAACAGGTGCAGCGCAGTGTCTTGCTGCAGCGCCATCCGCGCCACCGGACATCCCGCCCGCTGCAAGGCGAGGCTGAGAGTTCGCTGCGCTACCTGCAGGCGAATGGGAGGTGCGCCCGCCTACGTTCACTTTTTTTGGACAGCAAGACGTCAGAGTCGCACTCGACGCGGGAGCCTTCGTCACCGCTGCGCTGCCGTCGTCATTGCTGTCGGTGTGTCCCTTGCTCCGCTCACCGCAGCCGAGGCAGCGGCGCGTACACAAAGCTGCCAGATAAAACAGCAGAAGGGTACACAGAGTTGCAGCGACGCCAAAGCAGAAGCTGTAAAGTGCGCCGGTGGATGCAGTACTTCTGGCAAGCCTCGGCATTGCATTATACTCCTCGGGAAGAAAAAGAGAGCGAGTTCGGCACAGGGAGAGGGGATGAGATGAAGAGGAAGGGAAGGAGAAGAGTGGCAGTGTAGCCAAATACTTTATCGGCGCGCCATCCCCTCAGCATCGTGTGTCTGTGTGTCAGCGGGAGGAGGAGGGGAGCAAGAGGAGGGAAGGGGGCGGTACGACCGGCACTCGCTTCTGTCGCACGAAGTGACACCGAGACACACATGCAGTTGAAGGTGCGCCAAGGGCTACCGCTGGTGCAGGGCATTAGACGACTCGAAAACGTCATTTCGGCCCTTCATTGCTGATATTTGCTTGACTCACTGCCGCAGTGCTCAGGCGGGTGTCATCAAAGCAAACGCGAGCGCCTTCGAGTGCCGCGCGATGGCCTTGTAAGGGAGAAAAGCACAGCTGTACACACTGGCGGCAACGGTAAGTCCGCAAAACGAGCGCTCTGCGCCGAGCCTCCCTCCAGCGCAGATGCCGTGCCAATGGAAGGCACAAAAGAAACACACACACACACACAGGCCCCGCGCTACGCCCCCTGTGGAGGACGATAGCAAACACATGAGGCCTCCTATTGATTCCTTCGCAAGCAGAGACGAGCGAGGAATGATAGCAGGTGCCGTGTCTTGGGGGAAAGGTAAGCACCACCGCACACCTGAGAGGAGGACGAAATGGGCAAGAGAAGGGTGCGGGGGCGGAGGCGACGTTGCATTGAAAGCAGTACACACCGAATGGCATCCGCATGAGCATGCGCTCTCGGTACTGAACCCAAGCCGATAGAAGAGTAGAGAGCCGCGATGAGCAGAGGCAGGCCCGCAGTGGCAAGTAAAGGAAACCAAAGACGCAGCACCGTCTCTCTTCCTTGGCTACGTTTTGCTCCTCGCCCCTCTCCATGGCGGTGATTACGTCACCGCGAACAAACCCGATGGGAAACAGCAGGAGAGAGCCCGGACGCGCAGCAAACAGCAAAGGAGGTCGACGAGGAGAACGTGCGTGTGCGTGTGTAAGGGTTCCATGGCAGCATCACGCAAAGATGCGCACACGAATATAACCACCTCCACGGAGACGGAGCGAGTCACACATAGGCAAACAAAAAGAGGGAGGAGCACCAGGAGAGAGAGAAAGTGGAAGAGAGAGGGTGAGATGGGGGAAGAGGGGGGCGCAGGCATAGAAGACAGAGAGCGATGACACTCAACAGCAGAGTGCAGGCGGATAAGTGGCAAATATATATATATGAGCAGAAAGGCACCCACGTGCCCATCGAGCAACATGCGCCGACGCAGCCGCGGAGTCTGAGGCCAGACAAGAACAACATGATCAGATCAATAGCAAAACGTAAAGAAATACAGAGGCTGCCTTCACAGCCCGTGCACAGCAAAGACTGGTAAGCGACTGGCACTTGCGGGGGAAGGCCAAAGAGGCGTTTCTCACCAGAAAAGAGACATGCACGGACAACGATCGAATGGAAGCCGAGGCGCGGGCTCTGCGGCTAGCCGCAAGAGTCTCGTGCTCATTAGGGGCAACAGCACATCTAATGCCGGCGACATGATCCTCTCTTCTTTTCGCGCTCGCTATGCGCGTGAGTGTTTATGCCTGACTGTCTCTCTGTGAGGGAGGCGCATGCAACCTTTTGTGCGAAGTCGCCACAGAGGAATGCGTTCGGCTGCCCGATGGATCGCTCACATGCGCCAGGCTGCCATGAGCTAAGGCGACTGACTCGAGCGGGCGAGTGTGATCGAAGGCCTTGCTTATGCACAAGCCCCGTGCTCGATTCTGAAAGGGGGATGAGCATGAACGCTGCCTCGGGTACTCGACGTCTGCTCTGACTCATTCACCCGTCCGGAGCGCTATTTTACTCGAGCGGTGGTGTTCCAGCCAGCTCTGTCGGTACGCCACAGGGGCCACAGGCTAGGCCTCTTGCTGCAGCTGCGCCCCTGCTCCCGTGATGCATCGCGAACCGAGGTTGGCTGCACCGTAAGTTCCCAAAAGCCACGCTTGCTTCAGCTGTTGCAAAGTCGGCGACACAGTCTCTACACGGCGTTTTCCCCGGCACTTCCGCTACTCACAGCACCTGTCCTGAGGCCTGGCTCTAACGCTGCTGGCAACGACTGCAGTGGCACTGTGACCAGCACAGATATTTTCCACGGCACTGGCTCGCTGCCTCGCGCACCGCAGGACGCGCGGCTCAGCTCTGTGAGATATGTGAACCCATACATATACTACTATTCCTCGCACACGATACCTTCGAGGATCGCTAGGCTCTTGATGCCTAACGCGTCGACAAGAGAGGAGCTTTGCCATCCACTCGTTTGTGTGCGGTGCGGTGCGCAGGGACTTCGAGGCTGTAGAAGAGCCCCTTTCGGCACTCGGTGACAGGTTTTTGATGCTGTGGCTCGTACTGTTGCGTTCCTAGCAGTAGTAGAGACTGCTCGCCACCACCACCGCGCTGCTATGGGAAATCATAAGAACGCAGTGGCCGGCGTGAGCAGAGCCCCTGTGTCTGCTGCTGTGACTTGGCCTCCCCTCACAGGCTCAGAGAGCGTCACCACGGATCTGACTACCCATTGGGGAGACACCCAAGATGGCGGCACCTGGAGACTGGCCGATACGAATGCCATCTCGACTACCAGCTTCCTGAGCAATGCAGGGCGCACTCCAGTATCGCATAAGCGAGGCTGCAGAGGCGGCCACAGCACCAGCGTGAGCGACCTCGACAGCACAGTCGGCAGGGACGCTTACAAAAAGGCTATACATCTCGTTCGGCTTGCCTGCACCGGCCTCTACCGTCAGCACATCAAGAGCCGAAGCGGCTGCCATAGAGATGCACAGAAGAGTGCTGCGTCGCAGATCTTTGGAATGATCATAGCTGCGCGCTGGATGGCTCTTTAGCTTGTGCTTATCACCTCCATGAATGGGCGGATCTCCCTAGTCTCCAAGTCCGCTTTGCACGAAGCAAAAACCTTCTTTGCAGTCTACATCCGCCATACGTGTCGCCGCTTCTACGACGTGGGTAGTTTGCCTTGGCGTATGAGATTTAGGTATGGGACACCAGCGCAGCCGACTTCCTTACCTAAGGAAAAGGCGCTGTAGTTGAGCTTCCTGCATTTCATTGAGACCGACACGAAAGTCAGCAGCATAGCAGCTGCGATGGAACCCTCCATGCCGGTGTCGCCACGCCCGCAGACCTTTCCATCCTCGACCGTTGCCAACGGATCTGTGCTCCATCCCTCTCTGTCAATGGACACCACGCTCATGTGCCTGAAGAGGGTGATACCGATCTGCGTCATGCCATTCTTTCCCGGTAGCACGGCCCACCGCTTGGCGCCTGCCGTCTCCCCGCTACACGCAAGTGTTGACTTGAAACCGATGCGTTGCGCCTACTAGTCAACGTAGTAGAGGTTGAGGAGGTCAGAGCTACAACTCACAGTGTCTAATGTGATGAGCTCGAGGTGTCACTGTTTGATGTCATGGGGGTTGCTTATGATGAGAGCCGAGGGCTCTTGAATGCCAGAGCGAGTGCTGGTAATCTCTCTGGGGAAAGCGCGCGCTTCAGGGGTGCCAGATGAAGCCCGATGACTACAGCGCCGGCCACTGGGCGGGCGTAGGGAAATAGGACCTGCGGCTCACGCACCACGTGTTCATCCTTGCTTGGCGTTTTTGGCGGACCGAAAGTCAAGGGTGCAGAAAGAGAAACTGACAGAGAGATGGCTGAAGAAGAAAGAAGGCAGATAACCTTTTGGCTGCGATAAAGAGCGCACCGCTTCGTGTCGGGCTACTTCGCTAGTAGGACATGAGCGATAGTACACCTAAGCGCGAATACGAATCAGGCCACGGTAGAGTAGGTGTGCCCTGCCTCCTGCAGGTGCACACCGGCCACTTTCTACCTTGCTAGCACAGGGCAAAGCACGTGTGTCTCCTTGTGAGAGGGAGCGGGGTGCAGCAGGTGCGAATTGCTGCAATGCGAGCCGAAACAGCAACAGTGACGCCGTAGTAGGTATGCAGTGAGCCAGTAGGCTGAGGGCGCTATCCAATGCTAGCGTTGCCTTCCCAGGTTGCTTGCTGAAGCAACCTCCTTAGCCTCCCTAGTACCAGTACCGTAGAGCCTGGGTAGTGCAGGTATCCTCTTTCTGGCGCCACCCCACCGTGTCCCGCGCGCTCGTTTGCAGTGCACAGTAGGCGGACTCTTTCGTAGGCATCCACACTTGGGTTGCTGAGAATAAGTTCGGAGAACACACCACCTTGATTTGAGAAACGTCTCTCCAGGCTGGGGCTGAGCTTCAGCAGCACCCAAGTCTGCTTTGCGCTCTTCATAGACTCGCATGGATCGAGGAACATGCAGGCTGGTCTCTTTGTTGCAGGCGAAACACTCATGGCAGCGGCCCCTAGCGGACGAGATACCAACTAGCAAACGCAGAGATGGCTTCCATCTCTCAGCAGAGTCCTCCACCAGTAGTAATCGTGCACCGTGGCCCACGCTCAGAAGCTTCTCTAGCCATGGGAGGTTGCACAACGCTCCTGGAGATACGCCTCCACTGGATGAGCTCAAGGGATGTGTGCTAGGCCGTCGAAAGGGGGTTGAGCATGGCTTACGTGGATGCAGCTCCTTTGTCTCGCGGACAGCAGTTATGACAGTCAAGTGGCGGCAAGTCCTGCCCGACAGCCGTGGCACTCCTCAAGAAAAGCCGAAAAGGTGCGCGCTGGTGTAGCGCGGAAGAGGTGACAGGAAGATTTGAAACAAAAGCAGATGGGCGGCAAAACAAAGGGTGCCCTCTTCGTCATCGCCAAACCCAGAGGAGCTGCAAAAGAGGGTGCAGAAAATCACTCCATGGGGAGAATGAGGGTAGGGTTTCCAATGCTAACTGGCATGGGGGTTGCAGCACCACAAGCTTCCCAAAGTATTGACAAAGCATATTGCACAACCCTGTACATCTTTCCATCGCAGAGCTCCACGCGAAGGAGACATCGAGCCCTTTTTTACGATCACACTTTTAGCTCATTTTTCCTGCGGCGGATCAATGATCAGCGCACCACTGCATACCCCACCTTCACGGCTGAAGACGACGTGGCTACACGAGGGTACCAGATACATCATGAGCGAAGGCCAAGCGGCACGAGGCGATCGCAAAGGGGGAAGAGGAAAGGAAACATGAGAAAGCGTCAAGGCGCCTGCAGCTCAAGTAATAGCAGGCGGTTTCTCACATCAACCCTCTGGAGAGGAGGCGCAGCGGTGACCTGTGCCCAGCTAGCCCTTGACAAGGGTGGCGGCGTCACCTGAACCAAGAGCGAAGAGAGCAGCTTCATCGGTTGGGTCTCCATAAGAGATATCGGCGTTTGGACCAGAGAGAAGAGAGGCACCAGGTGAGGTGACAGAAAACGGTGCTCACAGAGGTTTCCGCCAGGTAGAGCCCTGCTACATCGGTTGGAGGATCCTCTGGCACATCACCCCTCAGCATGCAGGCAGGCACAAAAGTAACACATGTGCACGGCAGGCGGGTCGGGAGAGGCAGCACAGGTCTCGATGATGCCCTTTGCGAGCTTATAGCAATTCGGCAGCCCCCACGAATTGTGACCTCATTCGGCTCATGCACACGTTCACCTCCTAAGCCTGCAACAACAATCGGCATCACCAGCTCTTCCTGGAAGAGGCCAGCCTTTGCCACACTAACACATTTTTGACAATGCTCTTAAGCATCTGACAAACTAGCTCGGTGGATGGCCCTTCACGACCATCGAGAGCAAGGCAAAGACTTTAGACTTCGACTTTGACACTTGCCGCTGCATATTCCTCTTTCATGGCCATCGGTAAAGCTTGCTGAACGCATTCTCACACATAGTGGCCGATGGATCGAGCTACAGCTGCGCCAGTGATACAGGTACTGGATTCGACCTTGCCGCCAGGTCGCGCAGTTCTCACAGCATCGCATTCCAAGAGGAGAGTTTGTTCCACTGGCAAGAAGGTACGCATGCAGCTTCGATCCTTGTTTCCATGACCGCAAACACCGATGACCATCTTAGATGCTATCATGATGAGGTGTGCCGTGTACTCGGCAATATCGCGGCTTGCGCTCATCAGGGCCACGGCAGAGCCAATTGCCTTACCGTGCACCTTCGCCTTTGAGAGGCTGTGGCCTGTTTCTTGTGCCTACATCCAGGCCCCCGTCAGCAACTAGGGGGATATTTGCATGAAAGCTTTCCCCAGACCCTTCAATAGAGTAAGGACACCGGTGTGCCCAAGTTACTCGCCTTAGGGGCGGGCGATGCGGACGGCCTTGATGCGCTGCATCTTGAGGAGGGTGGGAATGAACGCCAAGGCAACGGCAGAGAGGCTTTGCATGTCGCACACGTCACGCTTGTACAGCTTGTCCTTCTTTTCCGCCTTTGTGAAAGGGCTGCTGCCCGACTTCTGCTGAATTACCGGTGTCACATCTGTGCCCCTAGAAAACGCCATGCGCCCCCTCCATTTTGCGGTTGGCTCCTGGCAGAGTGGCGCGCGGATGTGCGCTGCCCTGCTTTGGGCTGTGCGCAGGGGGGGCGCCGATCTCTTTTCTGTTGGGGTGGGCCTCCGCGTGGTGGGCGGCGCCCGCCTCGGGTCCGGTGCCGGGGCTTTTTTCGTGGCCGGGCCGCCTTTGTGGGGGCGGCGAGGGGCCCCTCCGCTCGGCGCCACGTTTCCGGGCTGGCCTGCGGCGCCCCTGAGGCCCCTGCGCCGGGGCGGAGGCGGGGGCCGGCGCCCTTTTTGGGCCCGCCGGGAAGGGCGGCCTCGGGCGCCCGAAAGGAGACGCGTGTGTCGGGACAGTGGCGGAGGGCAGAAATGGGGGGGGCCAGTTGCCGGCTCCAAAGGGGGGCCGCCTGGCCGCCCGGGGGGGGCGGGGTGGGCGCCGCGGGGCCGTGGTCTTTGGGAAAACGGAAGCGCCTCAGGAGGACGGCGCTGGGCGGAAGGCCGGCTCCGGTTTTGTTTGCTGTTAGGAGACGCCGTAAATGGAATACCTTTAGGAAATGATATCATGCCCCAGGCCGGTTGCTGAGCCATATGACGTTCTTTCTCGCTCAACAGCTCTGCGCGAAAGAATGTGCGGCGTTGGCATAGGGCTTGCTGGCAAGGAAAAGGCTGCTATCAGCATCGCGATGGGCTGAGCGTCAGCCCCGAGGGGGCGCGAAGGATGCCTTTTTTTTTCTTGGGCTAACCAGTCATCGCCTCTCTTTTACGGGTGAAAGGCGGACGCTGGTGAGGGGCTGCGGGCAGCCACACATTGTGCGCCACAACAGTAAAAAGGAGCCGGGAGGGAAAGAGAAGGATGGGAAACGTGAAAACTATAGGGGCTGAAAAACGATAAGGTGGAGAAGAGGGGAGGGGGAAGAGGACAGCTGCGGATACTGATTAATGCGTACATCGTTTTGAGGCTGCCATGAACAAAAAGTTTTTTTTTCTTCGCCGGGCTTCGTGAGACATATGAGAGGGAACTTCCCGGAGTAACAAAAAGAAACGTCAGAGTGAAACAAACAAAAAAAAAACGGCGGCTGCACGTGTGATGTACCTCGCAGCGTATGCATGTGCTGATAAGGCTGCTGCTGCTGCTGTAGTTGGTAGGCTGCACTGAGGACCTTTTACGCAAGAGACAGCCGCAACCGAACGTGCCAGCGGCGGAAGAAAGAGCTCTTGGAAGGGTCGCGCTGCTCCTGTGCTTAACTTCCTTCTCTCTCTCTCTTCCCCAAATGTGCCGCTACTGCGCAGCTCTGCTCCTCGCACACCACAGATGACGAAGGAGAGGGGAGGCACGCGAGACGACTATGGTGATGGCGAGCAAGTGCCGTTGCTTCACCTTCGGTATACTTGCCAAGGACATATATGTGCGAGGCAGTCGTGGAAGGCGCACGCACGATAGCTGTAGAAAGTGGAGGAAAGGATGGGGGATGCACGTATATAGCTGTGCTGTGCCCCCTCTCCGTCACACTGTCCTAGCAGACACCCACGCGCCGAGCAACATAGCGACGGCCACTAGGCCACTAACGAACGTTCTGTGCGTGGCAGCTACAGCCGCGTTTGGCAAATCGGTAGTGGTGGACACTTCCAGTTCTGCAAAAGCGGCTGGGTTCGCGTAGCACACGTCGTCGTAGGGCGGGCAGGAGATAATGCCACCCTTCGCGAACACGCTGGGACTGCTCACTGCTGGTTCCACTGTCACTCCAGCGCCACCAGCGCCGCACGAGCTCCAGCTGTTCGCGCCGCTTACGAGGATGTCATAGGTACGAGACTCGCTGTGGCAGTGTAGCTTGGCACATAGGGCACTGGTGCGCGTAAATGTCGATTTCACCAGCAGATCGGTTGCGTCGAAGCAGCGCGCGCTGTCGCCAGTGACGCTGCCAGGCATCGCACCTAGCGAGCCGCTACCGCACCCGGTGTTGGAGAAGGGCTGTATAAGGGGGCAGTAATCGCTGTACGATAGAGCGCCACCAAGGGTTGGTTGATCGGGGAAGTACTGGGCGTACCTCGGGAGGGCAGAGGAGTAGGTGGTGAAGGCGCACCGTCCAATACTCAACCGGTCCGCGGTGCAGCTGCGCACCCAGGAGCTGAGGGTGTCGCAGAAGACCGTGGGAGCGTTGGTGGTGCCGTTCGTCAGGCATGGCGCTGTGAACAGCTTCCCCCCTGCGGTGGCGCCGAGGTCGACAGGCTCCGCCTTTTCGAAGCTGACTTTGTAGAAGCCCATGTCCTCCAAGGCCGCGAGCGACAAGGAGCTGTAGCGTGCCAGACTGAGCACCGGCGCCATCAGCTCATCCTTCGCGGTGCGGCGCTTCCAGTGCGAGAGCGATGTCCCCGCCTCTCCTTGATCTTCGAGCTCGACGCCGTAAAACGTCTCTGCGTCCGAGATGCTGTATTTGACCTTTGCAGCCGCGCGCACGGCCGATGAATTGAGCACTGGCACATTTGCTTTTCCACGAAGCGACGGGATGACGGCAAACATGCCGCGCGCTTTGAAGACGCCATCGGTGAAGCCGAGCGCGTGCAGCAGCTCGTGGGCAGCGGCGCGGCGAAGCCTGTTCGTGCTACGAGACGGGTTGCCTCCGTAAAGGTCGATCTCCTCTTGCGCCTCCCCTGCCGAGGTAGGCAGGTAGCGCGGGTTGAAGTAGATCGCACCGACGGCGGGGCGGCTGGTGATCGTGGCCGTGTCGGGGTAGTACTGGCATGTGACAGCCCACGCAATGAAGTTCTTTGGGGTAGACGTCGGACCCGCTGCCACGTAGACGACGAAATCGGTGTTCGGCACTCCGGCTGTCCGGTGTGCCGTCGGGACTGTGAAAGAGCCACAGTACGGCCCCGGCATGGAGCTCACTACGAGGGAGGTATCGGCTGCCAGCGGCCGCACCATCAGCCGCCGCGCGTGCATGTCGACTGCCTGGGGCAGTATAGAGTTGATCAGTGCACTCTTTTTCGCGTCTGTCAATAGATCACCACTGCTGGTACACCGCACCAGCGAGCCGCTGAAGTCGGGGCGCATCTGACCAACAGCCGTGCAGTACTTCGACTCGTCCTCCAGATCGGGTGTGAAGATGGCAATGCGAATGGGGGCCCACTCCGAGTCCTCGCTGTCGCTGCTGATCGAAACATTTGACCGCTTGGGGCTCATTTCCGCCTGATGCCGCAGGCCGTTGTGGCTCTTGCGCAGCATCGCGTACGTGGGAGGGAGATGGTCTTGCTGGGAGACGATCTGGCCGTGCCCGCACGAGGACGGAAGCTTGTCCTCCGCATCCGCGTCAGTCTTCAGGGCCGAGGAGGCGGTCATGACGTTGGTGCACATTATGTACACGACGAGAAAAATCCACGACAACGCCAGACGCCTCAGTAAGACAGGCATGTGCGGCATCTTGCCCAGGCCTCGTTAGGAATGGCTTACTTCGACACGTGGCGACGACTCCTGCGGGCGACTTGCTCAGGGCAAAAGAGTTGGGGCGAGAGGGAGGGAGAGGTGGCGGTGATGGTGGTGAGGGGGGGGGGCGGGAGACACGACCAAAACTGAGGCCGCAGGAAAAGAGTGTATGGACTGCAGAAGTTTCGTACGAAGCGCGTGCTCCGTGATCGGTGCTATTGCACGAGTCTTCGAAAAAAAAAAGGAAGTGAAACGAGAGAGAGGGAGACGAGTGACGCCCATACTGTGCAGACGTGCCTCTGCGCCACACCCGCACAGTATCACAACGAAGAGGAGGAGAGAGAGGGGGGGCGTCACGTTATGTGTAAAACATGAATTTACGCGGGAGAGGGAGAAGGACGGCGGCAGCGTGTGGGGAGGGGGCAGTCGTGGTGGTGGTGAGGGTGAAGAGACATAAAAATATAAAAGGGAGGGGGGGGGGTGAGGGAGAGAAGTACAGCGGCCCGCGTGCGGCCGCAAACAAAGCGCGCCAAAGTATCTGAAAAGGGGAGGGGGAAAGGGGGGTGGGGGCGGGGGGGGCGAGGCGTCTACAGGCTGCCGGCCCAGCGCCTTCCAGTGGCGGTACTGCTCGCGTGCGGGTTGAGGAGGGGAAATATATGTGGGGTAGTCGGGAGGGGAGGGAGGGGAACGGCCGATCAGGTGTGGCTCGAGAACGAATACGAAGGAAAAGGCGACCGCAAAGAGCTTTTGGGTGCGCATCAAAGATCAATGCGATGAAGACTGCGTGGGCTGGCGTCAGAGAAGTCACAACGAGCGACCATACACCTGTGTGCAAGGTGTGTGTGTGCGCGCGCGTGCAGATGGCGGTGGTGGGGGTGGGGGACGGAAGGGGCCCTCTTCCACGCTTTCGTACGTCCCCTCGCCTCCACGCCGGCTTCAACGAGAAGAGAAGCACACACGAAACTGTGTGCGAGAGAGGGTGAGGGGGGAGGGCACACACAGAGAGGACAGAGGCCGCTTGTGTGCGTAAAGCAATCATACAGAAATAATAATAGGGGAAGAGGAGGAAGAGAGTACGTGTGGGTGGCGCAGCGGGGAGGGGGTTGGCAGCCGTTCTTCACAGCGAGCGGGAGTGTGGACGATGGCGCTGATGTATGATAATGGTGAAAAAAGGCGAACACCACGGGCCTGCAGTGACCCGCCCTCGAAGGAGAGGAGGAGTGTGTGTGTGTGTGTGTGGGGTGGGTGGGAACTAAAAAGATATTGACGAGCGACAAGAGCGGTACCCTACGAGAGCGTCTTGATGTGGAAGGGTCTCAGCTACACGTACAGGCAGCGAACTGCTACCGTTTCTGTTGCCCCTACACGAGTGTGCATCTGCATGCGTGAGTGAGTGACAAAAAAAAAGAGGTTATTGTGGGAAGGTGATGGTGGTGGAGTGGAGGGGAGGGGGCAGTGAAGGCAGACCACTTCTGTCGACGCATGCACACGTAGTACGCAGACTATTACCAAATGGAGGGAAGGGGGGGGGGAAGAGCACGCGCAGCCCATCACTTCTCCGCTCGTCGGGTGAGGGGGTTTGCGAGGGGGTCGTGAAGCACATCTCACCACTCCCCCCCTTGTCGTGCTGGGCCAGGGGCCTTTCTCGCACCCCTCTCTCTGCCCGCCATGACTCGGGCCAGCGAAGGAAAGCGTTCTTCGGGTGCTCCCACGTCCTGCCGTATGCTCTGTTCCGTTTTTTTTTTCTGTACTGCTGGCGATGGGCCCGCCCTCCCGTCACCATGACGGAGTAACCCGTTGGGCGGCGATACACAACATACGCGCCGGTGGAGGTGTGTGTGTGTGAGGGTTGGTGATGGCGGTGATGGGGACGCCAGCATCCCGTTCGACATTATAAAGGGATAAGGGCGACGCGACTGCCTCACAGTACACCTCCCCCCTCCCCCCTCCCCCCGTCACACACACACACACAGAGCACACACAAAACCGATTCTGGCGCACAGATCTGAGGACTCAAAAGAAAAGGAAAACAGAGAAAGTCACGCGGAGGTGAGTCAGACGCGTACCCCCACGGGGAGGTGTCAGCAGCACCGAAAAAAAAACGCACGGCTCGCGTGGGCCACAAAAAAGGCACCGCCCAACCGCACCCGAGGGAACCACAAAAGACGCTGCCCGCGATGCAGCACAGGTGTGAGAGATGCGGCGCACAGACAAGAAAAAGAGCGTGAAAAAAAAAAACGAGGCGCTTGCGCAATTTACGGGCACATCTCCTCCTTATTTCGTCTTCGTGCTCAGAGTCGAGGGGCAGTCGCTTCTCACGCCGAAAGGGGATGACGGTGGTGAAGGGGAATCCTCATGAGAGGAGCAGCATCTGATGCGCGTGGCGAGAGTCCTCTCCACCTTCACTCGTCGCGTCACACCCACACCCACACCCACACCCACACACACAGGCGAGACGCATGCATTGCTGCAGCGATGCTGCCGCGCCGTCACATGGCACAGATGAAGACCAGACAGATGAGTAGGACGAGAGCAGAGACGAACCCCACCACCGCCTTGTTCGTTTCCTCGTCGATCGGCACCGCAAACACCGGAACCTCGTCCTCCGCTCCCAACTCTCTCAGCTTCATCGCAGGAGGCACGACCTTCATCTTGTGGCTCCTGGACTGAGGCGTACGCGGTGGCGCTAGCGGAGACGACGCATCGCGGGAGTGCTGGCGCTGGATGCCTCCGCTGCTGATTGTGCTCTTACCGCTTCCAGGGTAAGGGCTGCTCCGGTTGTCGCGGCTTCGGTAGCCGTCGAACCCACACCCCTGCGAGGGGTACACGCTAAGGGGTGTGTGCACTGCTGGTGGCAGAGCACCGCGCGCCCATGGTCGACGCTCATGCCCTGGCGAGAAGGCATGATCCTCGGGTCCAACGCCTTCCAGACACCGCAACGACGACAAAACGGGTGAGCCGGCACCACTTGGCCGACCGCTTCTGCCTGTTCCTACCCCTTCTCTCCCGCCACGGGTGCTGATGGTGACACGAGCTGTGGGCGACACTTGCGTCACAAGATTTTCATGTAGCGAGAGGTGCTGCTCTAGTTGGGCATGCTGCTGTGCACTCGAGAGATGTCTTTCCTCCATACGCATGGGGCTGCGAGGCTGCGATGAGAAGCCCACGGATGACTTCGTGACGGAGTCGTTGGCCGGCTCCGTCTGGTTGACCGCGCCGCTGGAGGTGTGGCTGTGCCTGCTGCGAGCGAGTTGGGCTGCTGCCAGGAAGTCTGCACCGGCGGCGTGGCTTTCAGTTTTCGCTGGAGGGGACACAGGGGCTGTGGGGGTTCCGTGCATGCCAATACGGCAGCCTTGAAAGGCTTCTGTGCGCGGCGACGCTGGAGAGCGGCTCGACATCTCCGCCATGGCGATGGTGGGCTGCACGGATCCCGGCGCTCTCTCTCCGTGGAGAGGCCCAGCTGGGATCGCCCCGCCTTCCTGAGGCCTGCGCACGCCTTTTTTAGTGCCGTTGGTGCCATGCAGATTGCTGCCGCCCTGCGTCTCCAGAGACTCTTTCCACGCGGAGAGGTGCGCGCGCCATTCGAGGAGCTCCTGGAGCGTCTTGACTTCTCCAGCCGGTGACATCAGACGAGAGTGAGGTGAGCGCGGCTGCGAGGAGCGACTGCATTTTTCACTGGCGCTAATGCTCTGAGGGCACGCTCCCGCCTCGCCTAGCTTTTCTGCCTTCCCCGTGTCCTCGGATGGTGTCCGTCGCTCGGAGGCTGCTTTCGCGGCTGCGTGGGGTGCCGATTCCGCCTCCGTCCCATGGAATTCTGCGGAGTGCTGAGTTAGCGGGCGCTTCGGTGTGAAGAGGCGCGGCCCGGCCGAGGGTCTATGCTCAGACACGTACTTCTCTGCGGATGCCCCGGTGGGCGTTGACACGAAGCCGTGCCCCACGCGAGTTGCGCAGCCCTCCAGCCCATCCAGGTTGTCGGCCCGACTCACCTTAAGGCTGCTGTAAAAGGACGCCTCGTGCGAGGAGATGATGGAGGAGGAGTACGCGACGGCCGGGTCGTCTCCACTGAGGAGTGATGGGACGTCGCTTTCCTTGGCTTCCGCGTTGGTGAAGGGCGAGCGCTGCATCGGCTCCGACAAGAGCCTCGGGATCCTATCGGACTTCACGAGCCGCTCCTGCGCCGGGGACGAGGCGACGGCGGCTATGATGGGCTCACCGACGGTGCAGGTCGCACTCGTTGGCGAACGGATGCTCACGCTCATGTGGTTCACACTCCCCACATGCGTTTACACACACAAAAAAAGATATGACCAACGGCAAGCCGATGACTGTGCCAGAAAAGAAAAGGACAGCGCGAGCTGAAGCGTACGTGAATGTGTGCGTGTGCGTGCGTTGGGGGAGGGGCCTATCACCACCGCCTCTTCTTCGTCCTGTGGCTCAGACCGGCGCTGCTCACAGGCACACTTGGCGAACCCTTTGCAGGGGAGCCGGAGGGGGGGGTGGGGGGAAGGCGCAGCCCGCGTTGGCCAGAGAGGCAAAACAACAGAAAAACGGGGGCGCTGCGGTGTCTGCAGGATCGTTCGCGCCGACGGAAATGCGATGGCGGACGAGAAAACGGTGTCCGTGAGGAGCAACGGTATAAATGGACACGTAAACCAAAAAAGACACACGCGGACAGATCTCATGAAGAGACCGAAGGACGCGGCGGCGACGAGGACACGCGGGACAAACAAACGAAGGGGCGGTCACAGAGAGAGGCGGGGGAGGGGAGGGGGGGGGAAGAGAAAACAGCTAAGTGACGTTCGCAGTAGTTTGATAAAAATATGACTTGAAAGGGGCAGGAGGTCAATCGGCCCTCGATTATTCACTCCTTCAAGCGAAGAGAGAGGGGGGGAGGGGGAGAGAGGCGTTACGATCGAGGAGTGGCAAAGCAGAAACAAACGCGAAAGAGCGTTGAGCGTGGGTGCCGCGGAGAGGGAGAGAGGGGCACGGACAGTGTGAACGTCAGTGAACCAGAATCGATGCAAAAAAAAAAGCAAAAACGCGCGCTTTTCTCACGCTTTGGTGATGCCGACTCCTCTTTGCACCGCACCGCCCCACCACTACCGGCTGTTCGATTTGTGCGCCGCCTACAGGGCTGTTAGCGTGTAGGTCACCGCACAGGCAGGGCGAAGCACAGGGGAAAGATAGAAATCAGCGCAAAGGGGGGAGGGCGATGCCGTGTGCAGAGGAAGCGACTGGGTCTGTACAGCACCGTTACTCGTGGTCACGTAGCGTACACACCGCAATCACCAGAGAGGTACCCTTCTGGACACACCCATCGACACGCATGCGTAGCCACACCTTCGGAGAGGGGAAGAGGGATATACAATAGACATATATTTATTTAGGTACAGAGAGAGGGAGGGAGAGAGCAGCCACCACCACCACTACCACGGCAACAGCAGCAGATTTTTTTTTTAATGGCGTGAATACCAATACCAATATCGCTCTCACTGTATAGGTGCGTGTGCGTGTCTGCTGGGGCGTATGTCGGCACTCCTTTGTAGTGACGGAGTGCTTGCGCGGGTAACGAAGCAATGCACAAGCAAAGCAAGTAGAAAAAAAAGAGGAAGCAACGCCGACGAAACGGAAAAGGCAGGACTGGAGGGAGAGAGAGAGCACCGGAGCTCACGTGTGCACACGCACAAAGTCTGTATGTATGTGTGTGTGTGTGTGTGAGGGAGAAAGAGAGGCCTGCACACACACACACTGTGAGCCAGTAAAGTCAAGCAGCGATGCAAGAAGCGCAGACAAATATCACGCACAGGGTGGCGCCTCAGCAGGAATAGGGAATGTGTGTGGGTGCGACAGTTTGTATGCCGACTTGAATGCCACTTCAAGATGCTGGCGCATATACTCCGTTCGAGGCGTGTGTGTGTGGAATCGGCCGTGTAGTCCAGAAGTGAATCCAAGGAGAGAAGCAGAGGGGAAGAGGAGGAAGAAAGTGTGTGTGCATGTGAGACTCAGACGAAGAGCACATATATATATATATATGTAAATCAGCACTTGTACCAGAGTGTAATAGACGCCTCACCGTGGGCGCTGCAAGCCGTAGAGAGAGTATCTGTGAAGACGGAGAAGAGAGCACCCTCGACGCAGGTGGTGGTGGTGGTATCACGCGAACGTTTTTTTCTTCTGTTTGCGCTGGTGGATATATACATATATATATATATGCCTAGGAAAGACTCTTTCGAGCACACCAACACAACCGCCACCCACCCTCCCCATCTGCCTCTTTCCTGCCCCCTCGCCCAGCTCTCTCTCCCCGTGGGGACAAGAGCTGCAGCCGTGTTTAGGCTTCTCCATCGGGTGCAGTCTCCCGTGCACACCTCCGTTATGAAGCCCTGCCTTGAGGAGTCGAATGTGGGCGACTCACCCTCACCCTCTCCCTCCAGCAGCCAGCTCGTGCGGAAGCAGTTCGAATACGCTCTACGCCATGATCATCGCGGCCCGTTTGACCCCGCCCCATCGCCATCCCCTCTTCCCC
>NC_090166.1:1354227-1439227 GCF_017916325.1 Leishmania martiniquensis
GGCTATGGTCGCAGGTGGCGAACGCGTGGCGGCGCGGGGTCGCACCCGTCGCGATGATGATGTTGTCGGCGTTGAGGGAGCGATACTCACCCGTGCCCTCCATGTGGATGTCGATCTCGTTCGGACTAGAGAATGCCGCTTTTCCTTTGATCAGATGCACCCCAGACGCCCTTAGGCACTCGTGATACTCGCGCTCCTTCTCCGCGCAGGTCTTTAGCAGCAGCTGCGTGATGCGCTCACTGGGAATGCCATCGACAATGCCACGCATCTCACCCACGTTCAGTAGGCTCTGCACAATCTCCGGGCCCGTCAGGGAGGCCGCGAAGTTCGCAATCTCCCACATCATTTTTGACGGCACAGTGCCGCCCCACAGGTCCGTGCCGCCGATACGGCTGGCCTCGACGATGCACACCGACTTACCGTAGTCGATGGCGCGCATGGCAGCCGCGATGCCGCCGGGGCCACCTCCGATGATGCACAGATCGACCCGTGGAAAGGCCCCGGCGCTGCGGAGCACTGGAAACGGCACATTAAATTTCATCGGCGAGCGGCGCCACATCTTCGTCGTTGGCAGAAAAGGTGAGGAAAAAGGACACCAGAGGGCGGGGGAGCTGCAGCGAGGCAGCGAAGACAACGAGGTGAACAGGAGGGGCTCATGGGAGGGGCGGCGCCTGAACGGCTTTGCTCTCAAGTCTGCCCTCTCCTGAGCAGAGCCAAAAGAGCAGCGGCGACGAGACACATCGCCTGTATGAGGCGGACTTCGGATGGGAAGGGGAGAAATACTGTGTCCTCCCCCCGCCTTAGCCAAAACATCGGCAGCGCTTTCGACGTCTCAGCGAACACTTTCGCTTCGGCATGAGCCTTATCTCCGCCACACAGCACACGAGCTCAGCGCCACACAGCCCCTCCCCCCTCAACCAGCCCACCGCACAGCCCATCGCCCCCTGTAGCGCAACCGTCGGCACGCAGTACAGCACCGTTCCTGCCTCAGACCCCACCCGCGCACCGCCTCGCAGATCATAGCGTGACACGTCCCCTCAGGGGACGCCCTACGTTCCTAACGCCAGTAGGCAGCGTGGGCGCCAGATGAGATGCGCTCGGGTCCGCCTAATGCCCAGCCAATCATTCGGATGGCGCGAGCGTCGCCATTGCCACAGCCCGCCCCCATGCGATGCCGCACGCGACCTGACCACCAGCGCCTGTCGCGACGCATCGCACTGGCACGCGCCCACGTCGTGGGTGCCTGACCCCCCCCTGCCACTCCCGCAGGCGGTTCGGCAGCGGCAGGGGGTGGGGGAGAGGGTGCTGCACGGTTTCCCCGCACGCAGCGAGTGGGAACAATGAAGCCCCGAGAGATGCCGCGCGCTGGCCGGTGCGCCACCCCGCCCACCTCCGCCATGCCGGCGATCCGCCATCGAGGCGGACTACAGAGGAACGCAGAGAGAGAGCACATATTAGGAGAGCAGAGGGGCCTGAAAGCCGGTGAAGCAGCAGTTTTTCTGACCAGAGTGTGGAGGGCATACCGTGTCAGAAGCGGCGGAAGGCGCGCTGAGGCCTATCCACGCATGGCGCCGGCAACGTGACGGTCAGCTAATACGGGGCGGAGGGGAGTGGTTGCTCTGCGCTTCCTTGAGCGGCAGCGTCTTTTCTATTGAGATCCGGAGAGCGTGCAGTAATGAGGCAGGAAAGGGGCGATGCAGCACGCTGGCAACGCCGCGGCAAGGAGAAGGTGTTGAGGCATTGCCGCGAACGGTTCCGCAACACGCGCGTTTCGTGCCGACCCCACCCCATTTCTCAAAGAGAGGAGCTGACCCTCGTGAGAGAGCCGCGTGCGGTCTGCTGACCTGAGCATGGCGGCTGAGCGCTGAAGTCGGGGGGGCTCACATTTTCTTTGATGAGGGAGAGGGAGAGAGACTCAACGCAGCGAGCCGAAGGAGATCCATGCAGGTGTGCAACGCCTCATGTACAAATACATTTCACCAACACAACTACTACCGTACCACAGCGAGCCTCCACTGACTCCCCGCCCTACGCGCCAACACGGCGGTTTTATCGACCTCTCTTTCTCGCCCCCCTCCTGCCCCTGAGCAGTAAAGGGCTGTGAGGCTGCCGCTCCAGAGAGGGATACCGCCGTTCGTAGAGCGCGTTGCGCTGCTTGTGCCCACCGCCCAAGCGTGTCGTGCCCCGAGGTGCGGCGCTAGTGAGTCGCTCTCCTGCTCTACTCGGCACGGGTGGAGAACCGTGTCGCCGTCTTTCCTTTGTAAACGATGCCCCTGTCCATGTCGGCTGGCGCCCATTTCGTCAGCTTCACACCGGTCGCCGGCCTCACCTGCAGGTGCGCTGGGAGATCGAGGATGGAGCGCAGGCACTCCTGAAATGCCTGAGAGACGGCCGGGTACGCGGTAAGACGCCCCGCGAGGTCGAACACAGTCTGGCCATTTTGAATGGCCAGCGCGCCAATATCCACAAGTGTGCTCGCGTTCATGCCCACGGCCCGTACACCGAGGATGCGCCGCTCCGGGTCGTCGGAGACGATGATCTTTACGAAACCCTGCGTGTTGGCCCCCGCCACGGCACGGCTCACCACATCGTAGCTGTATCGTGCGGCGATGTAGGCAATGCCCTTGTCCCGGCACTGCGACTCGTTGTACCCGACGGAGGCGACGGCCCGGGTCAGGAAAGCAACACTAGACATGGTCTCCCGCAAGTTCGGCACCACCTTCGGCTCCGTGCCGTAGATGTAGTCTACCGCCAACTTCGCCTGCGCCTCGCCCATGCTGACAAGCTGCATGTCCGTCGCAGCGTCTCCGACGGCGAAGATGTGCGGCGCACCAACACACTGGCCAAAGTCGCCCACATGCAGCTGACTGCCTCGTGTCTTGACTGTGGTATTCTCGATACCGAGGCGGGAGTAGTCCGGCGCACGACCGACCGAGATGAGGGCACGCTCCACCTGGAAAGTTGTAAGGCGCCGCGTGGTGCGATCCATTACGGTGTACTGCACGCCAGACTGTGGTGTGGGGTCGTCCGGGTGTCGCGCCTTCGCCTCCTCCTCCGTCTCCTCCCACGGCTGCATATCATACAGGTCGGAGTTGTGATGCACAACGACGCCGGCGGCGTCCATGCCCTTCTCGATCATGCGCACAATGTCGGGGTCCTCCCAGGGCAGGATGTGCGGCGCCTTGTCAATGAGGGAAACTTTCGTTTTACCCAGACGGCCGATGATGCTCGCAAACTCACAGCCAATCACGCCGGCGCCCACGATCACCAAACTCTTCGGCAGTGCGGCTCGCATGATGTGGTCGGAGGTCATGATCAGCCTCCCATCGGCTGCCACGAAAGGGTGCCTCCGTGGCTTCGACCCGGTGGCGATAATGAAATAGTCCGCCGTGATGCTACGGTAGTCCTTCGTCAGCTTGTTATGGCAATGGATCTCGTGATCGCTGTTGAACGTCGCCCTGCCAAACACGAGGTCCACATTCGCCGAGGCATTGAGCGCTGCCCGGATCTGCTCCTCGCGGATGTGGCTCACCGTTTCCATTGACCGCCGCATCTTGACCTCGTCGATCTCGAGGTAGCGATCGAGGCTATCCCCGTAGAGGCGCTTGGCTGGCTCGCCGCGCATCTTGGCCATGATGCTCGAGTATTCCCACATCGTCTTCGACTGCAGCGCACCGTCCCACAGGTCACTGCCGCCCAGCCGGGACTTCTCCACAAGGCAAACGCGCTTGTTGTAATCGGCCGCCCGCAGCGCCGCCGCCACACCAGCGGGGCCACCGCCGATAACGCATACGTCGACGTGCACCCTATCGCGCGAAACGGCCGTCCACTCATACGTGCAGCCAAGGGGGCGAAATGTTCGGCGCAGCATCGCAACACAGCGAGCGAGCAGACTAAGAGAGGAGAGAGCAGAGGAGAAGGGAAGAGAAGACGGGGAGAGGGAGGCAGCCGAAGCCGGTGCTCGAGGCTGAAGGGAGAGAGGGAAGAAGGGCAAGAAAGTCGGAGCGTCTGTCGATGCGTGTGGAAGGTGTGCGTTGACCGCAGTAGCGGCCTTCACTCTGGCGAGGGTGATCGTAATGTCCCCACTAAGTAAGAAGCAGCGAATGCAGCCACGAGAGGGGTGAGGCGTGGGAGTTGGATGCGCTGCTTCTCCTCCCCTCCAGAAGGGAAAGACAGACACAGGTGGGGGAAGGGTGGGGCGTGTACAGCGACGCAGAATGCGCGTCAGCTCCCCTGTCTGCAGAATGTGTAGTGCTGCGTGGGGAAGAGAAGAAGCGCAAGAAGCAGAGAACCGACGGTGCGCGGGTGAGCATCGGCGCTCGGGGAGGGGGGAGGGAGGGCGCCGCAGAAACGCAGAAGTTGGAGAGCGCCTCCGCAGAGATGCGAAAGAGGGAAGAGGGGAAAATGCGGGGGATACGCAGAACAGGGCAGCAAAGGTCAGCAGGCGAGCATCACGTAAGTGGAGGCGGCGTGGGAAGAAGATTTTGGCGCATTAGAGTCGCACGAAACCAGCGCGCGCAGAGGCGGCTATGTTCCCTTCGAAGCTCTCTTCAGTGTCTCAAGGGAGCGGGGGCAGCCCGTACCCCGGATGCTGCAGATGGTCAGCGCTCGTACCAAAGCTACGCGGTGCGGCAGGGGCCGTGGAGAAGTATTTTCCCCGTAACGCGCTGGCGATGCGATGGTTGACCTTGAGTACGAAGGGGCAGCCAAAACTGCCCACTGGTGCGAGCGGAGGGGGAGGGGGGACAAGGAAGGAGCATCCCCGTCGCGCGAGCGTACTCCCACGAGCACATGTACGAGCAGACCCACACCAAGAGGTGCGTCACAGCAGTGTAGACACCGCACAGCATGCGGGTGTGGGGAGGAGGGAGGGGTTTCGAGTGAGCCGGTGCGTGAGAACATGCGGGAGCGCATGCAGCGATGACCACACGGTAGACTTCGCATACTCTGAGAAGAGAAGCGCGGGGAAGGGGCAATGGTGTCAGTTGAGGGAAGAGGAAGTGATTGAGAAGACACATACACACACGCACCTGAAAAAAAAACTGTCGTGGCGGCACACGAGAGAGAGAGGGAGGGAGGGAGAAGAATTGCAAAAAGAAAGGAGTGAGGGGGGAGGCCACAACGAGAGAGGGGCATAGAAAGGCGACATGAAACGCCAAGCAGAGGAAGGAGTCAGAGAGGCAGAGAGACACACAAAGCTCAAGTGCGAGCACGGCCGTCATGCTGAATTGGGAGGGGGGGCACTGCGCATTTCTTCTTCGCGTGTGTCCCGGATCCCAAAAGCTGGCAGTGAGGCTTACATGGAAGGCCTGGTTAGCATCGGCCAGCCCCTGCCTGAGGATCGGGAGAAGGAGCGCAAAGAGCAACGTTGCGCCACGTTAGGAATGAGAAGATAGGGAAGGAGGGCAGCGGAGGGGCAGGCGCAGCACCGGCTGTATCCGCCAAGTAGAAGAGGGGGTGGCACGAGACACACAAGATAAACGCGGAGTCGCCGAATACATACATATATTTTTTTCTTGCGTTCACGGCTGGTCAAAGTGCAGAGGAAAGGGGATGAGGAGTCGTGCGTGAAACGTCGCGGTACGTGTCGAAGAGAGTGAGAGAGAGAGAGCATCGCTGCGTCTCTTATACGTTTAACGATGTCATCCGGAGAACAAAAGAGGGGAAGGGAAGAAAGGGAAATGACGAATCGCACAGGCCATTGTCTAAGGTGCGCATGACGCTCAAGCGATGCGTCATGTGTGAGCACCAACACCCTGCCGCGTGGGGACGCGCTCTCTTTCAGGAACTGCTTCAAACGCTCTCTCATGCGCGATGATGGACTGGCGGACGCGTGAGGAGGACAAGAGAAGACGTGCGCGCGGGCGTGCAGATGTGCGCCGAATGATCTGCATCGCTTTCACCGCACATCGCTTACACCCGAAGATGAGTGTTCCGCTCGAGACATGGCGACAGGAAACGGGGGCGCTTCGCCTCTTTGCTGGAGAGTTTCCCCCCGCCCCGCCAGGCCAAGCCGGCACAAAGACGCCGACGCACAAAAGAGCTTACGGGCCACGTGAAGCTGGCGGCGCCCATCTAAGAGAGCAGTGCAATCACAACGTCCAACAGTGCGAAGTGAAGGAAAAAAAAGGAAGCCCACAACATGCGAGCCGAGAAGAAGGTGAGAAACGAAATGGTGCTCACTGTGCACAATAGGGGCGCTTACGCTCACTTGAGGGCTGCGGTAACCAAAAAGAAGTCGAAGGAAGCCGCTCACGTGGCAGGAAAGCGGCGTCAGCGAGAGCGCGACACAACCCGCGGCCCATCGCATACACTTGCTGTTGCGCGCGCGCTGCCCCACCCTACCCCCTGCTTTCCGACTTCCCCGCCCCACACATCCAAACAGCGCAATGGCTGCTCACGTACGCCATGCCGCGCGCAGAGGGGGGTGCAGCCCGCATAAAGGGATAACCAGAGAGGACAACGGACGCGCGGTTGGCAGGAGGAGCATCTGACGTCGACCGCGTGGCAACACGTGTGCGCGCGACACGGTGCATCAACGCCCTTGCGTGCAATCCTGAGGCACCGGCAAGACAGCATACGAGGCGGGTGACGCCCGCATTCGCTTCGACCTTTGCGAAAGGGGAGCCCAATGGAAACAGAGAACCAAAGCCGCCGCGAACGAAGGAGAGAGGGGGAGAGGGGGGGAGAGGTGTGTGTGTGTGTGGCGAATGTGTGGCAGAGCACCCCAAACAGACAGTACACACACACACAGAGAGAGAGAGAAAGCGGGGCAGCCAAGAATCGAAAACGTGACGAGGGGCAGCCGGTGCGCGAGGCGAACATCCAAAGGATACCTACCAAAGAAGGGGGCGCCAAGTGAGGAGCAGATACGCGAGACAGAGCTAAAGCGCCCCGGGCAGGAGGATATACACCAACGAAAAAAAAGGGGGCAAAGCACACAAAGAGAGAGAGAGCGGGTGGTGATGGGCAGCTCTGGATTCCACCACGACCGCTTCCACAAGCACGAATGCATCGAGCCCTACACACAAAGCCCCCTCCCATGAATGGATGAAGTGAAAACACCGGCGCGAAAGCGACCGAAAGACAAGCAGCCGTCAAACAAGCGACAAGGGCTCCATCCTCGGTCCCACGCCCTGCCGCGCGTAGCGTTGCACGGGCGTCTGCATACAGCACAGCGTCACCGGCGTCTGCTGCGCCACGGCCGCATCCAGGTCCTATACCGCGGGCCGTGCACCGCACCAGTTCGCCGTGCCCCTCCCAAGGCATGCCACGAGCCCACCGCCCCCCCGAGAGCCTCGCGTCAGGCGGGGACCGGTGGCGCCCGTCTTTCAAGTAGCAAAGGGTAGTCCAGGTGCATGTCGGCCAACCCCAAGCCCAAAGTCGGCCAGCCTCCGGCGAGGGCGCCTGGAGGCACCGCGCCCGCCCCCGGGTGCCCCAACCCGCAACACCCGACACCGTACCGCGAGGTCCCCAAACGGGGGTCTGGAGGGGGGGTGCATTGGCGCACTCCGAGGTGCCCGAGTCGTGCTCGCGGCGTCTGCGAAACCGTAGTTCATGACGTCCCATGCAGGAGGCGCAGCTCATGTCGCACAAGCGCGATTGTCGCTTGCCGCCTGCGCCTCTCCTGGGGCTCTCCTCATGACAATGTGGTTGGCTGAGAGGCTCCCAGCCTGCACCCGCCACTTTCACCGACGCCACGAAGGGCATATTTGGGCAGCGTGCCCGCAGGCGCCGCAACAGGGGGGGTGCGGCTAAGCGGCTGTCACCCACAGGGGGCATCCCGCCCTCCGCGCTGGTAGGACAAGCCGTTGGCAGGAGTGCACACGCCACGCACCACTGATTTGAACGAAAATGTGGCAGGGCACTGAAACGAAAAAAAGAAGGCGGTCCGCGCCCAAGTTATACGCCCTCAGCGTCTACATCAGTATCTCGGCCATAAAAACACACAGTGTCACCTTCACCCTGCTCCTTGGCCTGACAGAGAGAGAGGCAGAGGCGGAGCTGCCGTCCACACCCGCCACAGCTGTGCGCCTACTCCCCCAGTGCAGCACGGCCCCTACACCACACTTCACTCACTCCACTGCCTTGCAGGTCGACTCGCAGCCACGCCCATTACGCAAGCCGCAGCGCGGCGCACCCCTCAGGGCAGAGTACGCGCTCCCGCCACCAGCGGGCAGCGTGGGGGACGGCTCAGATACCTTCCAGTCGCCCTCGCATACTGCTCGTCATATGTGTGGCGCTAACGTCTCCATGGCAACAGGTGGCTGCAGCACAGCGTCATCCAGGAAATAGACCGCAGAATCCGCAGTGATACATTGACGCCTCTCCATTCAGTCATGGGTGACAAATCCGGTATCGCCACCACGGGCGGTTCGGCCTCTGGTAAGCGATAGGAGGTAGAGAGCTGGCCCAGCTTCCTCCCAATGACGGAGCGCTGAACCCCCAAAGATGCGACACACAGAGACGCTGCCCCTCATCATCAGGGTCCGCCAGCATCTCGATACGAATGACGTGAGGCAGCTGGACACCCACTCGCCCCTCCCCCGCTGTTGTCGATGCCGAGACGAGCGGCGCATCGCGAGGGGCAGAGAAGATGGCGACAAGCAGACGAGAGTTGGGAGGGAAGAGGAAACTGTGGGTAATGTGGGGCGCCCACGGACCCGCCCACGTCACCCCATGCGCACGCGCGCCGTGAAGCAAGTCGGTGATGCCCCAGAAGTGGGTGCAGCAGGAGAACAGAGGCGATGTGCACACGAGCGTTGTATCTTCGGCGACCCCGTCGTTACCCCGCCCGCCGTGAGCTTGCGCCATTCAGCGCTACAGCGCCCCTCGAAGCCGCAGCCGGCGCAGCTATTGCCACGAGCGCCTGGAGCGAATTGTGCACTCAGGTACCCGGTGAGTGTCTCACGTTTACGTGACAGGCTGGAGAGCGTGGGTGGAGAAGAAAGGGAGGCCGCAAAGCCGCCGTCACCTCGCCCGTCGCCGTCAGCGCGACGGATTTGTACCGCGTCATCGACACGGTACTAGATTGGGCTCTGCTTGCCAAGCACAGAGGCTTGCGTACGACGCCCAGGTCTCGCACGACTGCTCTCAGAGGTCGCGGAGCTGGACATGGGGAGGCTACTCTCCGTCTTCGTCCCTGCAGAGAGCTCAGGATGCGTGGCATCACCTATTCTGGCGGCAGTCCGGAGAGCATGCGCCTCGATTTCCGCGGAGCTCATGCGGCTTTCCAGCCGGCCCGGAACGCTGCTGCGCCCGCCCCTGACACTGTCGGCGTGCTTTAAGCGCAGCAGGGCCAAGCACACAGTAGCAATGATGTGCTCGTCGTCGCTGCTGCTGTCCTCACTTCGGCTGAGGCGGTGTTGCCTGAAACCACTGCTACGGTGTGGCACAGCCAAAGTGAAGCTGGGCCGCCGCTCCGAGAAGCATCTATCCAGTTCGCCCTGCCAACGACGACTAGCGCGACGATGTCCCACTGCTTTCGAGTCCTGCCAAAGCGGGCTGATAGACAACGGAGGTACGGAAGAGCCACTGATGCCGCTGGTGTTCGCACTCGGCCTCAGCAGAATACTCCTTCGTGGCTGGAAGGCACCGGGGGAGGTAGGGGTAGGTCCAGCCACCGGCGGCATCTCACCGCTGCCCCCGTCGCCATTGAAGAGACCGAATTGATCGTTGGTGTCACCGACGCAGGAGGGCGTCAAGCTATCGAGAAGGCCAACATGATTCGATGGACCCGAAGCCGGCTCGTGGACGGACGCCCAAGGAGAGGGGGTTTCACCAGACTCAGGCACCGAAATGCACAATTTCGTGTTCGCCTTCCACTTGGCAGACTCGCCATCGCTTCCAGCTTGTTCGGCAATGAGTGGGTGCGGTGCATGCTGGTAGCTTGCCTGGGCCGCGGGGGCGCCCACGAGCGTACCTGCACCGGGCAGGGTCTCCCTCGGCCTCCTCTCGCCCTCCCCTTGCTTAGCCGATTCGTACATGGCGACGTCTGTCGACTCGGCATCCTTGTCATCGCTGCCCAAGAAGCGGACGCTTCCACGGCACGGCGTGAGCGTCGTCAGAGGCGCTGAACAGAGTGACAAACTCCGCCGCTCCTCGCTCAGCGGGAGATTTTGTGCCAGTGGCGAGTAGTCCTCGGCCCAGCGGCTGCTCGGTCGCAAGATACTATTTAGCCGGCACGCACCAGCGGGGCCGCTTGTACTGCGCGTGCGGCTCGCCACTGCATTGGCGGTGGCGGAAGCGACTGCGGCGCTGAAACAATGCAACCCCCCTGCAGGCGTATCTCGTGGAGAGAAGGGGCACGCTCCGCCACTAGGCGCCGCGAATGAAGAGTCACGCGTGCCATTCCAGACGTCGGGCCCGCGTCGGAAGCTGGAGCTCAAGGCACCATCTGCTGCGGCGCCTCCCAGCTCGACGAAGTCACCGGAGGCCTTCGAGCCGTTCCGGACATCAAACACGCGAGTGCCTGGAGCCCATAGCGGGCTGCCGCCGTCTTCGAGCATCGTGCTTTTCGATACGCTAAAAGAACCCTCACCGATTCCATTCGCGGGTCTGGGAGAGGAAGTGGCAGGCGCAGGCTGGCAGATGCCTCCCTTGTTGCGCACCTCCACTAGCAGCGGAATCTCGAAGGAGGGGGCAGAAGTGGCACTCTTCGCCGGCGCCGCCGCTACATCTGGTCGCTGAGCCGGCGGCGCTGTCTTTGACGGTGCAGTCGAAGTCCGCCTCGGCTGGCAGAGGCCAAACACCATTTCAACGGCGGCACAAGCCACGTGCGAGAGAGGGGGCCAAAAGGGAAAAAGAGAAGCCGAGTCCCGTGCCAAAGTGCTGCACTGCAAGGGGCGCAGATGAGTGGATGTACCGGTCTCGAGTGACACTTACACGGGGGCGACCCTGCAGGGCAGCCGGAGCGGGCGATAGAGAAGGGAAAATTCGCTAGCACTAGCACCGCAGGGCGAGGGGGGCCTATGAACAGGCAACAGGAGAAGGGAGAAAATAATATAGGACCGCACGCACACATCCATACACATAAGCACATAAGGAAGAGGGAGAGAGCACGCAGAGAGCAGGGGATAGCACGCACACACAAAAAAGGGGAACCAAGCGAGTCGATGTCCGAACGAGAGCGCGACAGAGAGGGGGGAGCGCTGAGCCACAGCGGCAGGGGGGCAATAGGGGCAGGCACAGTTTTTGGGCGCGGAGTGTGGGCCGTACGCGCTGCTGCTCGGCATTCAATCACAAGAGAGAAAAGCGTGCGTGAGGGTGCCGAGCACCGATATCAGAACCGGGTGATGGCGCCCGTTGGCGTATTCACTCCCACCTCTACTTCTCCGTCCCGTCCAACTCCACCTCCGCGTCCGCCTACAACTCGTCTTCTCCAGCCCTTTGATGCAAGCGCGCGATGAGTCGTGCGGTGCCTGCGAGCGTGCAAGGGCGGGCGCCAGGGGCGGCTACTCTCACGTCAGCTTTACACGACAACGGCGCTCCTACGCAGCGTGTATACGCACTAGCCAACAACAGAGGGGGGGTCTTCCTGGGGAGTGCGGCACCCTTGCCTCGTGGTGGTAGTGGTGCCCTCCCGACCCCCTGCCTATGGGTATCCTCCACAGAACGAAGCACAGGGCAGAGAGAGATGATCACCGGGCACCACGCGCTTTCACCACTTCACCAAGCAAAGAGGAAGCCCCAACGACGAAGGCAGAGCCAGCCCCTCAAGAGGGTATCGCGGAGTCAAGAAGGACCGCCAGGGCTGTATTGGTTATTCAGCGGGGCGAAGACAAGGGAAGGCAGCGCAAGATGCACTGCCATCGACTACAAATGGCCGCCGTATGACGTCACTGGGCCACTAGTATGTACGCGGGTGTGGCTGTGTTGCTGCGCAGGGTTGTCGTGGCGCATTTTGGGGCGCGCGTTCGTGGAAATGGGCAGCCCGGCAGACGAGTAGGAGGAGAAGGACGGAGAGGCGAGATGGAGGGGGAAGGGGCACCGCAGGCACAGGAGTTGCGCGATCCGCGAGAACCACGGCGCATTGGTGGGCACATGCGAGAGGAGAAGGGCACCGGGAGCCGCAGCCTCTGTGCCTCTGCACCCATACGCCCGTCGCCGCAGGAGCAGGGCATGGGCTCCGTCCGCGACAAGCGCAGCTGGCAGCTCTCGGCTCTGCTCTCCCTCTTTTTTTCCCCTTCCGGCAGGTGTGCGAATGGGTTCGCGCGTGCCGGCCTGTGTCTGTGTGCGCCGAGCGCGGCCGGATCGGCCACCGTCGAGATCCTCGATTGCCCAAAGGATAGAGCACAACAGGGCGGGGACGGGAAGAGCGAAGGCAGAGCCCGAAACAGAAAACATTTGGCTGCGTGGCAGCGGCGAAAGAGACGGAGGCGCAATCGTTTCGTCGGGAGGAAATCGGCGGGGGGCGGAGGGCGCTCCAACTGCCCCCTCATCTTCCCTATCGATACGAGGCGAGTGAGAGGGGGGGCACCAAAGAACAAAGAAAGAGATAACATACGGAAATCACCAAGCGGAACGGAGATCAACGCCGTAGAGTGCGTGACATCACACGAGGAGGTGAGCGCCCCTCAAGAAGGGCTCCGAGAGAGGTACACAAAAGGGAGATGTGCAGAGATAACGGAAGGGAGACAGGCGACAGCTGAGCGAAGCAAGGGAAAGGGAAGGAGGGCGCCGCGGCCCCTTTCCGCCCCCTCTCCAACGTGTACAAAAACACCTTTTTTCTTCTTCGTCGATGGCGTCGCATAGAGATATGTGCAGCGGATGCGGAGGTTACACACATACTGCGGAAGGAAAGACTTTTCGGATGCGGTGGCAGTGCGTACCGCCGCACCTCGATGCAGCGTGTACGGCTGCTGAGGATAATGGTCGGCTACACTCAGCAGACACACAGATAGGGGGGGGAGAGGGCAATGGAAAAGATTGGAAGAGATGCACTGCAGTGCTCCATACAGTTCAGTGGATGGAGGCGGGTCGACGCACGTGAAAGGCATCGGTGCCCACTGTCGCAAGGGCAACCGCTACAGGAGAGAGGAAGGAGGCAGACAAAGAGGGAGCACAAAGCCCAAACAGTCACATTGAAATGGGGAGGGAGGGGAGGAGGGCATCAGACAATGATGAGAAAGAGGAAAGTGAAGAGGGGGGAGAGAGCGAGAAAGCGGCAACAGAAAAGGGATACGCCACATACGCGCTAGCTGCAGCCACGCGCAACAGGGGCGCGACATGCGGAGAGGCAGCGCAGCGAAGCAGGCGAGGGGGGTGAAGGGATTCGGCTCATATACGTATAGGCGCACTTCATACGCCACCGCAGCAGAGTCGAGCGGCGGAGGAGAGGGGTAGGGCAGCGCAACGCCTCTCTCCGGCAGCAGTGCGCACATGAGGACTGTCCGCGGCGGAGCGCGTCCACATGTGCAAAGTAGTCGAGCGCGAAGCACAACGGAGGTGACCCGACTATTGGAAAGGAAATACAAAGAGGAGAGCCCAGCTGCCACCCCCTCCCCAATGCATCCATTCCACCAACCATACACGCGAAGCGGCAACGGTCGCGCCGGCTCACAGCGGAGGGTACCGCCCAGCTTACCACTATCACCACGATGGACACATTTCCACACACGGTCGCCTATCTCGCAGTCGGCAGCTCGCCATGTGATGCACACGGGTTCGCTGTCAGCCCACGAGTGGGTAGGGCTCGTGAGGGGGGCTCCCGAATGGTGCCGCGAAGCCCACAGCCCACTCTCGGGGGGGGGGAGGGGGGAATAGATGCACCACCGCCGCCGTGACGGGTCTGCCAGAAGGTGCTGCAGTTTGGCACTGCACACCTACCAGGACGTCTCCATCATCTGCCGCTGCAGTGGCCGCGGCGGGCGCACACGGAACAGAGGCGCAGAAGCCGCTCACGCGCGCTTCGGCGCATTCCACGCTCGCTCAGCTGCAAACTGGCCAATGCGGACGCTGGCGCTTCCGCGCCGCCCCATCCCACCCGCCGGATGAGTGGAAAGGGCATGAGGCTGGCAACAGAGGAAGAGGGGCAGAGCTTCGTGATTCAGCTGCCGCCTCGGGGACCGCAGATTCTGGAAAGGGAAGAGAAAGCTGCGAGGGGCCGCCGCCGCCGCCACTCGTGCCACGCGCATGGAACACAGCGTTGCGGACAACGTGCGAGAAGTCGCGCATCGTCATCGGTGAAGAGTTTCCGGACATCCGCGGGGCTGTCGATGGGCATGGCAGCCCTCTGGCCGCTTCCTGCAGGACCCGGTGCTGCCAGCAGGCCCGGTCTGTGGTTGTGGGAAGCATGCCAGCATTGGCGGAGGCCCTGCGTGGCGCTCTCACGGGAGTAGCAGCGGCTTCGGGGGCTGGAAACTGCACAAATGCACTCGCAACCGCCAATGAACCAGCAGTCGTGGCCGAGCCAACGAGCTCAGAGAGGGCAGCTGCAGCGTCTTCGTGTTTCCCCCGCCCTCGTCCGCGCCTGATTCGGCGAGCTCAGATACCTCAGAAGCCTTTTCTGCCACCGGGAAGTAGACAACGCCGGCGGCACCGCTGCGTGTCCCACCGGTCCCTCTTCGCCGCCCTGGTGCAGTACCGCTCCCCCTCGGCAGGCAGGGTACCACGGAAGCAGCTGGCCCCTTCGATGTAAACGTCTCCTTCGCCAAGGCGAAGGAAGTGGCGACACCCCTTCTTGGGCGGCAGTCGCGGTCCGGGCGGTGTGACCGGAGTCATTGCTGTCTCCAAGAGGCAAAGGTCAGGGAGCACTAGCGGCACGCGTGGGGCGGCCCTGCCTTTCTTGGTGATTTTGAGAGCCACACACGCAGAGAGCTGACCGCGCAGCACCAGCCGTCGACAGGCCTACAGCACCATACCATTCTCGACGCGCGGGCGATCCTTTAATTTGCTGGCGTCAGCCGTGTCACCGCAAAACGGGCGGCGGTGCGCGCTTCAAGCTCTGAAGGAGGGAAGGTGCCAGTGGGTTGGCGCTGCCGTAGTTATGGGCAGTAGGGACGCCGCTCCCGCTGAGGTACTCGACAGGATTCTGCGTCGGCTTGGCACGCGTGCTGTGTTCCCTACCCTGCTTCGAGTCTCCATAGACCTCCGCCTCCCCCGTCTCATGGGTCTCCAGCGCATTGTCCTCTCCCTGCTGCTCAGCTGGTGCACTTCCCTTGCAGCAGAGTCCGATGCACGGGCAGCACGAAGGGAGCAGCACAGCAATGACACCGAGAAGCGGGCTTCCAGCGACACCTCCGACGATGAAACCTGCGACTGCACCAACGGAGAGGTCGGGCTTGAGTGCCTCACAGCGGCATACCTTTTGTTCAACTTGTCTTTATTGGGGCCTTCGTCGTCATCGGAGGCTTCGTTGGTTCAGGGGCCTTTGACGTCGTTGGAGGCTTCGTTGGTTCAGGGGCCTTTGACGTCGTTGGAGGCTTCGTTGGTTCAGGGGCCTTCGACGTCGTCGGAGGCTTCGTTGGTTCAGGGGCCTTCGACGTCGTTGGAGGCTTCGTTGGTTCAGGGGCCTTCGACGTCGTTGGAGGCTTCGTTGGTTCAGGGGCCTTTGACGTCGTTGGAGGCTTCGTTGGTTCAGGGGCCTTCGACGTCGTCGGAGGCTTCGTTGGTTCAGGGGCCTTCGACGTCGTCGGAGGCTTCGTTGGTTCAGGGGCCTTTGACGTCGTTGGAGGCTTCGTTGGTTCAGGGGCCTTCGACGTCGTTGGAGGCTTCGTTGGTTCAGGGGCCTTCGACGTCGTCGGAGGCTTCGTTGGTTCAGGGGCCTTCGACGTCGTTGGAGGCTTCGTTGGTTCAGGGGCCTTTGACGTCGTTGGAGGCTTCGTTGGTTCAGGGGCCTTCGACGTCGTCGGAGGCTTCGTTGGTTCAGGGGCCTTCGACGTCGTTGGAGGCTTCGTTGGTTCAGGGGCCTTCGACGTCGTTGGAGGCTTCGTTGGTTCAGGGGCCTTCGACGTCGTTGGAGGCTTCGTTGGTTCAGGGGCCTTCGACGTCGTTGGAGGCTTCGTTGGTTCAGGGGCCTTCGACGTCGTTGGAGGCTTCGTTGGTTCAGGGGCCTTTGACGTCGTTGGAGGCTTCGTTGGTTCAGGGGCCTTCGACGTCGTCGGAGGCTTCGTTGGTTCAGGGGCCTTCGACGTCGTCGGAGGCTTCGTTGGTTCAGGGGCCTTCGACGTCGTTGGAGGCTTCGTTGGTTCAGGGGCCTTCGACGTCGTCGGAGGCTTCGTTGGTTCAGGGGCCTTCGACGTCGTTGGAGGCTTCGTTGGTTCAGGGGCCTTCGACGTCGTCGGAGGCTTCGTTGGTTCAGGGGCCTTTGACGTCGTTGGAGGCTTCGTTGGTTCAGGGGCCTTTGACGTCGTTGGAGGCTTCGTTGGTTCAGGGGCCTTTGACGTCGTTGGAGGCTTCGTTGGTTCAGGGGCCTTTGACGTCGTTGGAGGCTTCGTTGGTTCAGGGGCCTTTGACGTCGTCGGAGGCTTCGTTGGTTCAGGGGCCTTCGACGTCGTCGGAGGCTTCGTTGGTTCAGGGGCCTTCGACGTCGTTGGAGGCTTCGTTGGTTCAGGGGCCTTCGACGTCGTCGGAGGCTTCGTTGGTTCAGGGGCCTTTGACGTCGTCGGAGGCTTCGTTGGTTCAGGGGCCTTTGACGTCGTTGGAGGCTTCGTTGGTTCAGGGGCCTTTGACGTCGTTGGAGGCTTCGTTGGTTCAGGGGCCTTCGACGTCGTTGGAGGCTTCGTTGGTTCAGGGGCCTTTGACATCTTCGCTGTTGCTTTTTTTTCCTTGGCACGGGCTGCCGCCGACTTGGCGGCCGTTGTTATGGTGGCAGATGTCATCAGCATTTCCTGTTCAGGTGCAGAGAAGCGTGCAGAGGCGTAAAGCACCTCCGTGGCCGCCCCGATCTCCTCATGCAGTTGCGTCAACGTGGGTCCGTCACCGCGTGGAGGCTCTGAGGGCAGATGCGGCATGGCGGATAGAGTGGCAGTAGCTTCCTCCACGGTGGGTGAGCGGGCCATGACCGCGTTAGGCACTTTCCCACCCGTGCCACAGAGAAGCAGCAGGAGGAGCACGGCCGCAGGCCATGCACGGCGCATGAGCGGCATGGGTGCACGCGTGGGTCCAGTCGAGACGCGCAGATGGGTCATCGAGTCTGTGGCGCACAGGGTGCTTCCGCGTGTGCGACTCCTCTGAGGCTTAGCGCGCACGTCCCTCCGTACTTTGGCGAGGGAGGGTCGAACCGGCGAGAGACGAGAGAGGAATATGCGCGCGGTGACGCCAGACGGGCTCCACAATGGGACGCAAACGGCATGCGAGGAGACGGGGATGCGAAACACTCACATGACCGTCGTGTACACAGAGAGAGAGGGAGGGGGGCGTATAGGTCGACGTCCAGACATACGTGAGGGGCGAAGTGGACATGTGGTCGGGGTGGGGTTGGAAAGAGAGAGTGGGCGCCGTTTCGAGGGTGCCCCACAGCCGCAACACGCGCATCGAAGAAGACGAGGACGGACGAGGGGGGAAAGGGCGTAGAGGAAGACGAGGGAGCAGACGGCTACCAAGGGAAGACGGTGAGGCAGCTGCGATTAGCGTTGATGTGCGTGATGCACCCCAGCATCCGACTGACGGAGTAAGTCCTCCGGCCGCGGTTCGCGCCGCTCGCTGGAGCGGTCGACACATTGCTGGGCTACACCGCGGCGTCCACGGAAGCAGGCCGATTTCACATCCCATTTCGTATACCCCTCACTTGGCGGCATAACGCCAGCATCGCAGTTCGCGCAGTCTTTCGTGCTTTCCGCTGGAGTGGAGCTGAAGCAGCACACACACTCCCCCTGTCGGCCGCATGCACTCACAGGCAGACACACATCTCGTCATCAAAGCCGATCGAGTCCACCAAGCAAGACCGAAGGGTTATGTCAACCTGACGACAGCGCCTCCAAGACCGCCTTCACCTCCTCAGTTTGTCGCTGCGCTGCCGTGCAGCCGTCCATGCCGAGGTATAGTAGCCGCGACAGGCTCAGCAGGACCGTGAAACTGGCGGGTTGGCCAGGACCTGCAGCAGCTGGACCGGCGCCCCGCTGAGGTGCAGCTCGCGCGGACTGGCGCACTCGCCGAGAGGACCGATATCGTGGAGGCGCAGACATTGCCCCAAGAGAAGCCTCTCCAGCGAGCAGGAGCGACTCACACCGGATATGCGGCGCACACTGCTGCCAGTGGCAACGATCTCACGAGAGCTCGGTGCCAGTCCCAGTGGCCTGAGGTCAAACAGCTGAGCGCACGCACTCACCTCTACAGCCTCCAGCGCAGTGCAGTGCTGCAAGGCCGCTACGGAGGTTCGTGTGAAGCTGGAGGCATGCAAGATGGTCAAGCTCGGTACAGGCGAAAGTGCGGCCAGCAGCGGCACATCGAAGTACCGCATTCCCAAGCGAGAACGGCTGCGACTCTCACGCAGCCCATCAAGCACCTCCACAGTGCTCTCTGAGATGAGCATATCACGCAGCGTGGGAATACCACCGCAGACGCTCACGTCGGTCAAGTTCAAGCACCCGTACAGGCATAGCGAGACAAGGGTGCGACTCAGCGCCAGACCAGTAAGCTCGAAGACGCCGCTCTGTGAGGCGGCGATATCCCTCAGCGACGGCGCCATTCCCAACGGGGACAAGCTGTAGAGCCGAGAACAGCGGGTGAGCACACCCTTCTCCAGCACCACCAAGCCCCCAATCCCCGCAAGCGAGGTAAGGCTTGTGGTGTTGAAGAGATGCAGCACCCGCAGGTGGGGCCGCAGAGCGGTTAGACAGAGTGAAGGAGCGGCGCCCGCAGCGGCGGCAGGAGAGGTGTGGTGCAGCCCACGGCCAGAGACTACATGGGCAGCCCGCCGGGCGCCTGAGCTCCTTCCGCGCCCTGCCGCCGCCGCCGAACCAACTTTCCCCATCCACGCCCGGTTTGCGTCAGCACAGCTCTGCTAAATGCCTATAGGCTGAGAAGTCGCGCGCACTCGCGCCGCCTCGGCGGCCCCCGACTGAGTGGTGTAGTCGGGACTGTCTGCCGCCTGCAGCGCATCCGCCGGATGCCGCAGCTCCGGGGACAGTATCCATTCCGTCACCCCAATCGGGTAGCCCTCAATGAGCAGCTCCACCACCGCGCATCGGTGAAGGCACCACAACCGATCCACGGTCGCCACGAATTCGACCGCGGCACGCTGTGGCTGCACAGATGCCGGATGCGCCGGCACCAACTCATTCGCCGCACGACCATCACGGCGTCCTAGCTTGAGCACACCTTCTCACCACTCTCTGCGCCCTGTGCCACAGTCGCACCCGCAGGGATCCCTTTGTTCCGCCCATGCGCGCCGCTTCGGACGGCAAAAGCAGGTGTGGAGCGATCACCTCGATAGATGGCGGAGCGCACACGCTCTGGCCGTCGACTGGAGGAGGCGTACCATCCGCAAGTGAAGATCCTATGCCGTTGTCCCTGCGCCCATCGCTGACGGCCAAATTCGGTTCCTCGCCCGCCCTTTCCTTCCCCAGGCAGCGACGTGCTTCACGTGGCGGGCCTGCCAGCGTGCATGCTGTTGGTCGGCCATACCACCAGGCAGCGTTCCACATCGCTGCCGTGAGTCCCTCCAACGATATCTCGCGCACCACTCGACAGTCAAGCAGATGACTGTCGCCGACAACAGAAGCGGCCACGCCGCTGAATCGGTTGCTGAGATGCGGAAAAGCGGGAGCTTCATGCCGGGTCGAGGCTGCTCGGAGGTGGTGCAGCTTTGCCTCTGGAGTCGTGCGGAAGCACTTCGCGGCGTCGCACCGCAAGAACGTTGCTGCGCTAGGGAAGAAGAGCACTGCGAGTCGCTCGCTGGTCAGTTGAGCATGCGGGCCCGGTGCCGCCAGCGCGAGTGGAAGCGGCGATTCATCCATACGGTAGGAGAAAATCCACTGGAGAGCGGTCACGTCCAGCTGCCCTGCGGTCGTCGCGGCCTCTGCGTTTGCTCGGCAGCCTCTCTCGCCACCGCCACCACCGCCCTCAGGTAACTTTTAAGCCGTGCTCAGCGAGCTTCGGCCCCGCTCGCTGCTGGCGCGTGCGCCTTTCATCGCTGTACTCCGCCGCACCACCGCCATGAAAGTTGGACAAGGCTCGCGCAAACGGGCTGCCACCGCTGCTCTGCACGTGAACATCTCGCTCGCCTCGGTGGCCGAGGGTCAGAATCTCGTCGTTGTCGTTCCCGAACAGCCACACACCCATCACAGGTAGTGGTCGAAGGAGGTCATCGCTCCCGAGCACCGACATGCTCGGCTGAGGACGAATCGGATAGCGGCGCCAGCAGAAGAAGTCATGGACGCCACGACTAAATCACCCACCGCTGACAGCACGCAGATGAGGGAGCTAGACGGCGGCGGCGCGCATGGCATACTTGTGTGGAAGTGTGAGGAAGCTGCCCAACAACAAAAAAAGGCAGCTGAGGAGACCGGGGGAGGCGCGACGTGAGGCTTTGGCGCTCACGCGAGAGACGGGGACAGACGAGAAAGCGAAAGGCGAAAAATGCGCGCGAGCAGAGGTGGAGCAGAGGGGAGCAGAGGCAGAGATGCCCACACGTTCGACGCGGCGCGTCTCGGACAGCGGCAACCCTTCTGTGAGCGACATCGCTAGCTGCCGAGGCAGTGGCCATCACACCGACGGATACGCTGGACTGCGGGTGCCTAGCAATGCTTTCTATGGGCGTCGGAAGTGATGTGAACTGGAGGGGATACGCAACCTCTGCCCTGCTCCGAGTCGCTGCGCCTGCGCGTCGCCTCTGCGTGAAACTTTCCCTGAACGTGTGTAGCGCCACACACGCACACACGCCCCATCACATCCCATCAACCGTACATCCACCTGGGACAAAAGGGAGGAGAAAAAAAACGGAGACAACGACAACACTGTCGTTGACTACCGTTCGACTCACACTATGCACAAGCGATGGGGAAGCAGAGACTACCCCATTCGGATCGAGACGGCGAAACCAGCCCAACCCAATAGTACCAACGAGCGGAATAGAACGACCGCAACGCATTCGCATACGTTTCTGCCAATGGACGTTGACGGATGCCCGCCACACCTCACGCCCTCTGTTGATCCATTCGTCTCCTCGTCTTAGTGAGCTCGAGGAAGCGTCCGCGGCGAGGCGAGGTCGAAGCAGCACAGAGAGGGAAAGAGGGAGAGAGAACGCGGACGGATCGAGAGGCAAAGAAGACGGCACTGCACACACGCACACCCACGCCTGCGCCGCACACGGTGAGGCCGACACGAAGTCAAACGAAGAGGAAAGAAGCAAACTCGCGCCCCTTCGGACGAAAAAAGAAGCACCGGCAACCCCGCGAAACTTAGCGCAAGCGCTCGGTGCCTCGTCTCTGGTCTCAAGTCCTCCCTCCCACCCCCCTCAGGCGCTCAGATGCACGCGCGTCCATTCGCGCATTCCACTTTTTCTTCTCCGAATGACCTTTTTCACTTGTGAGCAAGCACGTCAACGCCGTGCGCGTCATCAGCAGCGACAGAAGCACGCGTGTTTTTTTCCATGTAGCGAGCGGCACTTGTCGCACCGTCGTGTGCCATCACTGCAGTCTCGGCGCTTCCCGTCACCGTATGCTGAGGGACAGAGAAGTAGACGAACGGGCGGGCGATGCCGTCGAAACCGAAGGCGAGACACCATTCAAAAAAGGGGAAAGAATAAAAAGTGAACGAGAGTGTGTGTGTATGTATGAGCGAGATGCGAATGGGTCCATTGGAATAAGAAAAGAAAGGAAAAAAATGCCGGCGCCTCAGCACCGCATACGGCACGAAGAGCGCACGTGTTCGATGTTTATCGCCGCCGTTCACTTCGTACAGACGTAAGCGGAGCGTCTCTCCTTCTCTTTCTCCGCCCTCAGCGAGGGTAAGCACACAGAGAGCTAGGGATTTAACGAAACATATGAGAAAGGGAAACAGTAAGCGGAGGTCTCCCCTCGCGCTCCGCTGCCGCCGGCGCCTTTTCCACTTCTGCAGCACCGGCAGACCTTGAAGCAACGAACCAGTTAAAGAGAAAAAAAGCGCGTGCCGGCGGCGCTTGCACGCATGAACATCTGTGCCGCCATCAGGGCCACCCATGCCGGTACATCCGTCCACGCGAGCGCGAGGCGAAGGTGCGTTCGACGCGCAAAAGCGCACAGACATATACATGCGCACGGAACGAGAGGAAGAAGAGAGGAGCAACAATGAAGAAGAGAATCGAAACGAATAAAGAGGGGCGAAGTCATGGAAGCGGAAGCGTGAACGGGCGAAGGGGAGGAGGGGAGAGAGAGGAAAACGATAACTAAAAAAAAGACAGAACACCACGGGAGGGGAAAAGGGAGGGAGAGAGAGGGGGGGCGGAGGAGGCGTACATATCGAAGACAAGTCTGCGAATCAGCCGGGGGAGAAAGGCGGTCGTGAAACGACGGTCAGAGAGGGAAGACGCGCGCGAGAGAAGAGTGGCTGCCCATACAAGCAGGCCGCTGCATCACACCCTTTCTTCGCTACTCGTGCAATGCACAGGGCCCCTCCCCACCCGACATACATATACATATGTGGATATTGGTTCGTACGAAAGCGCATTTCGCCCCCACCCGCCGGCCCCCCCCCTACGCGTGAACTCGATCAACGGACGCCCCTCTCCTTTCGCCGTCGCTCACACCAGACGCACCTCCCCACCAAAAGACACAAACGACCCACGACGGGAGCGCTTCGAGGGAAGTGAGGCCGACCTTCTTGCCCTGGGTGGCCTCAACGAGAACGCGCTGCTCTCCGGCCCAGCGCTTAGGGCCGCCACTCGAGCGGCGGTCAGTTGCTGGGTGACGGCTGGCTGTGGTGCAGGTGCCGCCTCCGTCACTATGCTCATTGAACTCTCTAGCTTCATGTCAGCGAGGAACGTTCCGTAGCCCCCATCGTCGATGAAGCTGTGCAGCTCCTCCTCTACTGGGCCTGTCGACGCGCTCTGGTCATTGCAGGAGAACAGACAGAAGCTATGCACCTCTCCGCTGGTCACACCCATGGTGCTTGCCGGCCGCGGCACCATAGGCATCCCGGCGGATGCGAATACCGGCAGCGCTGGCGAATGGCTCGTCGACCTGCTCAGGGACTCCGAGGCGTCATTCGGCCGCGTATGCCTCGTCCTCCAAGGCACCTCGCCGTCTGCACCGGCAGCGCCCTTATCCTTCCCCCGCTTCCCTTCCAGCTGCGGAAGCAGATCCTGCGTCTCTTTCGTCGGCGGCCGCCGCTGCAAAGTCTTCTTCCGCCTTTCCACAACGGCAGCCAACGCGTCCGCCATCGAAGTCCCGTAAGAACTCAGACAGGAGTGTTGGCCCCCGCACGACGGTCTTGCACGGTTGGTGATGCGATGCCTATCCTCTCTGGTCAGGCATTCAGGTAGCGGCTCACGCAAGGGCCGCCATGACGATGGGCTTGAGCGTTCCGCTTTCGACCGCTGCCCCTTGACCCTTGCGCGCGAGTGCGGCTGCACCTTCACCGGCAACCCCTTAATCTCCTCACAAGCGTGTAGGGTGGGCACCTCCTCGTCTTGTCCAAACGGCGCTGCTGCCCCCACTGGAGGGCTTCCTCTTTTAGCCGCCCGGTTTGTGGCCAAAGGGGCGTGCGTTTGATTCGGCGGCGCCTTCTTAGGTGTAGTTGCCATCGGGCGGGGTGCGATCCCCTTCGCATGCAGTGGCGGCGCGATGTCCGCCTCTGCAGAGAGGGAAATGGAGCGGATGTCAAACAGCTCGAGGGTGCTGTTGCACGTGGAGCTGTTAGAGAGCCCGTTCGCCTCCGCGCTACTTCCGGCGCCCATTTACCTCTCTTCTGTGCGGCGGCCAATGCCCATTCAACGGGGAAAGGAGGCGCTCCGACTTTCCGTCAGAGGATCGAAAGAACGCGCAGCGTGGCCACCTGACACTCGGCGGCGGAAGTGCGTAGATGTGGAGGAGAAGGTGAACCACACGTCAGACCATTCACGAGAAGGGGGCAGCAGGTGACAGGCGACGCCTCCATGTGCACACACATTCGGAGACAGACGCCAACGACAGACAGCGGCTTAAGGGAGTGCGGGAAAGGGGGGCCGCGGACTCGCTGGTGCGTATGCGCCACAGTGAGCCGATCGGCGTGCTCGGGGGCGGTGGAGCAGCGCGCCGCGGGTCCCCTTCAAGAGAAATGAGAGCAAACGAAACCCTAAGCGGCACCGATTTCAGTGCATGTGTGTGTGTGCGCGCGCGTTTGTCGAGCAATGAAGTCGAAAGCAACATCGTTGCAAGAGTGGGAGAAAGTGTGTGTGAGGGGGGAAGCCTTACTCCAGCGGTCGAAACGGGCAAGGCAGTCCGCCGCCGCACAGCCCTCTTTGACGCATCGGTAATGATCACAGAATTCCTTCCATGCAAAGGCCCTCACGCTAGCGTTGGCCTGGGCCGCTTCTCGATCGTGCTTGAGCACCGATTCAGTACGCATGCGTAGCTGAAGGCATGGCGCATGCGAGCGATCGCCGAAGTGCATCTAGTCGATGCCGCGCGCCGTCCTCCATGACCAGCGGGAGCAAGCGCCGCCAATGGTGAAAGCAGGGCAATTCGCAGACGCTGAGCACAGGGGAAAGAACGACATCGAATGGGACCGTGAGAACGCCTTTGGGCGAAAGCGAGAGCGGAGCCATTCATGCACAACAGTGCTGCATTCGAACATATTTGGAGAGCCTCTGGTGCGGCAGAGCCTCTGTAAACAGGAGTTGTCCACAGAAACTCTGATGGCACCGTCAACTCCATTAACCGAGAGGTGCCGGTGGCGGCATAAACGCGATGCGCTTTCACATTCTGTTCTTTCGCCGCTTGACGTCGATTGTCGTCAGCCGATGACACGTGTATACACAGAGAGAGAGAGAAGGAGAGGGACGGGTGGGCACGCACTCTCCGCAACAAAGCATAGCGGCGCCCAACATAGAGGAGGTGTACACAACGCGAACGTTCAAAAAAAAAAGCGCATCCAAAAAAATGCACACATGTACGTCAGCAGCACCGGCCACCAGTAATCGGGGGGAGGGGGGCTGACACTACCTAAGCAAGCTGTGGAACCGCCAAAGAAGTCAGGCGCGGACATCATAGCGCGCGCGCGTCTGCCCTCCCAGGGCACCTCTCACCTGGCTCCCAGCCCTGCACGTTCGCTCGCTTTCACATACGGCGACACAAGGTTCAGTAGGGGGAGAGAGGGGAAGGGGGGTGGAGAAGTTCACGCCATCGCCGTCTGGCACCTCACCCTGTCGATCTGGGTGAGCATACACCTCGGTATACCGCCTTGAAGGAATGCGTGTGGGCCTCAGCTCCTCGTGTGCATCATACATCGTGAAGCGTCATCAACGGCTCAGACGCTCCTCTTTTCGTGACGCGCCTTACAAACGCGCGCATTTTTTCAACGTCGCAGCGGCCCTCGCTGCGTCCCTGACACGACTGTCGGTTTCTGTCGCGCTTCTTCGGCCACCGAAAAGCAACCAAAATGTGGGGAGGAGGGCGGCACGCCATCTGCGCCAGCGCTTCACCGGGTGCAGCGAAGAGGGGCTCTGCGAGGTGGGAGCTGCCGGAAAGCGGACAGCCCCCATTCGTTCCGTCATTTCGCTGACGGCACGGCAAAACGTTACCCTCCCTGACCCGCTCGAGCTGCCGGCAACACGATGATGACGATGATGCCAATCGAATGATGTGTGCGGTGAGGGTGGTGCAGAGAGAGGGGGGCCTCAACGTCCGCTGCTTTGTGCATGATTGCCCGCCTCCCAGCCACACCCCACCGGGCGCCTGCGGGCCGAGCGCAGCGTATGTGCCGCTGATGGCGGACTCGCAAGACAACGCCGCTGCGCGCCTCGTCTCACGGCGGGGCGACATGGCAGAAGGCATCGAGCTCGGCGCACAGAATATACCGCGCCCCCATCCAATCCTGGCGGATCGACAGCCATGAGGGCCACGCAATTCGTGGCAAGCCCTGCCCTTTCGAATTGAGCCGTTGGCGTGCGAGTTGCTCAATTCGACTGTGGCCTTCCGCTGCCGACGGTTCCTGTGATTGCATGAGGCTGATGGGCTCCGGCTGATCTGCACGCAATGACAAGCTTATACGCGCACCGTGCAGTGCTGCGTGCTCGGACACGATGATCGGCGCTGCCCAACTCCTCCCTTCGGCTTTACCGGCGCATCCATCGCATCGCAGCAGCGGCTTTGGGCCCGGAGCCGCTGGGGTCGTGCGGCACCCCTGGGGCAGGTGCTCGAGTCCCCGGATGTGCTGATGTCGAGTATACGCCGAGGCCGTGTGCCATAGGCCGACCACAGACCGATCGTGCGGCTCTATGGCGTCACGTGAAGCATTCAGCCTGTATGAGAAATGGGCGGGGGGGCCCAGCATCACTGCCATGGGTGTCAAGCGGTCCTCGGCCAGGCGAGACGCATGGAGTCCTCCCTTCGCTGTGGGCAAGCTGCGGATTTTGCAACGCTGCTGTTCACTAATCCCAGAGCGCGCCTTGTATTGGGTGCAGTCCTGCATTCACGGGAATACGTGCCACTGGGGGGGAGGGGGGGCGCATACGTCACTTTACGCCCATGCGGTGCGTCGCGGCATCCCCCCCTGGGATGCTTTCTTTGCGTCGCCGCAGCGCTGAGAGGACTACTACCGAGACACTTATTTCCCCTGTCCATTGCCCTCCGTCTCTCCACGCGCTGAGTGCGTGTATGCCTCCGCCGCTTGCTCACCCCTTTCCTCTCCTCACAACGGATGTGTGCAGGAAGACGCCCGCATTTCATATTCCACTCGCTCATCCATCCGCTCTCTCTCTTTCCCCTTTTCAGTGTGCGTGTGTGTCCCCCGACGCGGTTCACTGTAACCGCCCTTTTTTTATTATTTTTTTTATTTCCATTGCGATGGCGACCACTAATGAGAGAGAAAAAAGAGATGTGAGCCGAACGGTTTGTACCGTTCGTCGGTGTGTTGCGTGCAGGGGGAGAGGGGCGGAGGGGGTGAAGGAAACGGCATCGAGCGAGAGAGGGTTGTGTGCGCAACGGAAAAAAAAGTCTGTGTGCGCGGGGGGGGGAGGGGGCGAGAGAAGAAAGTGGCAATGCGGGTCAGAGGGGGGGGTCATTGCGCGATCATGAGAGTCGAGTTTGCTGCTCTGCGCTGAGCCCGCCGGGGGAGACAATCCTTTTTCTTGACGTTGGGCACGCACCGCTGTGTAGAAGCCCCAGCAAACGTGTGGGTGATCGCTGCTTTCGCTTCATCATCAGCCGCGAGATGAGAAGAGGGAAACTCAGATGATGGAATCGCCGACCGCCTACTCGTCCAGCACGCAGCGTTTACCATGAGCTGCGCAGCGGCCTTCCCCTTAGCAGGCGCCTTCCTCTGGCAAATGTCTGTGAAGCGGAGTGCTGAGGCGCCAATGCGCAACGAGCGCAAGCCGTGGGGGAAAAAAAACGAAAGAAGCGAAGAGAGAGAGAGAGAGAGACCCGCGCACCTCTCCCCTGCACCGCCCACACGCGCAGGCGCGCGCACAAGGGCTACATCGTCGCGTGCGCTTCCAGGCGATACTTGATAGAGATACCAGAACACGTGCATACCGGAGTCGGCGTCCTCTCATGCGCTTCATGGTAGAGGCGAGTTCGTGGGCTGCGGCCCTCAGAGTTGAGTGCTCTCGCCAAAGCTAAGGCATGCCTCCACCGCTTGCGGGTTGCTGGAAAGATGCGTTAGCACCTCGTGAGGAAAAGCGCGATACCACACCTCCAGCGCGTCCTCCCACCCAATTAGTGCGAAGAACAGTTCACAGTGGCGCGCCTGCACGGCGCCATAGGCGTCGAGCGGGTCGAGGTGTCGCTGCCCATCCTGGGATCGTGACGAGGACGAGGTGAGGACCGGCGTGCCCTCATGCTGCTCATGCCGAGTGCCCTTCTGTGCGCTTGCTGCCGTCTGCGCCTCTAGTAGGTAGCATGTGGTCTCGAGGGCCACCTGCCGTGGAACAGTGTGGCCGCAAGCGCTGGCGCGCGACTGCGCAGCAGCGCATAAGTGGTAGAGAAGCGACAGGGTGCTAGAGCGCACTGTATGCAGGCCGCATAGCTCACATTGCAGACGCACCAGCGTCGCACCGGCGCGGCTGACTTCAGCGCTGTGGTCGATGTCCGAATTTGCCGCCCCCTCGGCCACCGCTAAAGAGGCCTGATCGTATTCGGAGATACGGCAGCAAAGTTTCAGAAGGTTGTGCACCATTGCCGGCTCTACGGGCCGCTGCTTTCCGGCGTCTTGGAGAGCACCCAGCAGGAGCCGAACGAGGTGAAGCGCCACCGCGCAGCGCTCTTTGCGCGCGCCCTCGGTGTGGAGACAGTCCTGTCGTGCCTCTTCATCCGTAGTACTCCCCCCCGCTGCGGGCAGACGTGACAGTCGTGGGGGCAAAAGACGGTTCAGCTGATTTGGCAAAACCATATGCGTCGGCGGCAGGCACCCGTACCGCGCAATGGCGCGCTCCAGCAGTTGCTGCAGCTGCTGTACTCGCTGCGCAGAACTGTGCGGAACATCGCCGTCTTGTGCGTCAGCAACTGCATCTGTGCATGCGTCAGATTGCCTCCCGTGACTTGCCGAATCGTGCGAAGTCAGGACCTGCGGCATCGACGTGTCCAGGAGAGATACAACAGCTTCAAAGGTGGCATTGTAGTAGGCCTCTCTCGCCACTGCCTCATCCTGTACGCCGCCACGCTGGCGCTCCGCGTACGATGCCTCTTTGATCTGCGTTTGTGTGCCCGTCAACGATGTCGAAAAGTGCGCTGCCAGAGATGACAAGTAGCGCCGCGTCCACACCCACCGCTTGGCGTAACACACCTTTTCCTCGGCAGAAGACGAGGCAGACGACATGGCTGATGCCGACAGCGACGTTAGGCACTTGATGACGTGCACTACCTCGCAGTGCACAGCAGCGGGGTACGCCATGAGCCACGAGCAGGGAGGGGCCTCCAGGCTTGCGGCGGCGACGGAGGCCATCGGCGGTGGTGGGATACAGAGAAATAGAGAGGCCAGCAAACTGTCGTCATCTTGCCTTGCCGCATCCGTGGTGGTCATCTGAGGGCGCATGTGATGCTGCATCAACAGCCACACCACTGTGAGGGCGCGTCCACTTGGGTGGTGGAAGAAGTCAGCGCTGCCCGCCCACCACGGAGGTGAAGAGATGGCCGTTCCGCAGGGCCTTTCATGGGCTCCATCGTCACCATGAGTCGCCGCTGGGGCCTTTTTCGCGCAAGTGCTCTCCTGCAGTAAGTGAAATAGCGTTGACCCCTCAACTGACAGCCTCTTCTCTACCCTTTCCAGCAGTACGTTCCGCAGGGTCGGGTACTGTACCACCTCCAGCAGTGCCGCAGAGAGCGAGACGTTAGCTCTCGCGCTGAGGCTCTGCTCCGCCATCTCCATGTCTAGCGACTGAAGCGCCAGTTTCTCTGCAACTTGCAGTTGCCCCTGCCTGCGGAGGAGCTCCACGGCGGCAGCCAAAGCCAGCGAGCGTGGCGTCGGCGGCGAACACGTCCTGGCCCACCGAGTCGCTGACGGAAGTGATGCAGGGCGACAGCGTGTGGCGCGAGTGCTCGCAGCCGCACTCTCGCCTGGGCGCGTCTCCCGAACGCCATAATGCTGGAGAAGTTGCAGGGCCACGTGCCAGGGAAGCCGCGGGTGACGCAGCAGAAAGGACAACGCTGCTGGCGTCGGTGTGCGGCGTGGCGAATGCAGAGAGAAGCTGTGCCGCTCGTTCGCCTCTCGAGGAGAAGGCGAAGTCTTCTCACTCGGCTCCCCACAGGGCAGCGCGCCGTAGTTGCAGGCGAGGAGCTCAAGGCAGTAACGCCAGAAATGCTTGCGAGCCGCAAGCGCCGCGGGCGTGAGTGTGTCAGGTTTCTCCTCGCGCAGCGCCAGAGTCTTCGACAAAACACACTCCACCTCGCGGTCATTCAGCGTCAGCCGCCTCGAGGGCCCATCAGCTGCGGTAGCAGGAAGCAGGTTGCCCTCGCCCTCTCGTGAAGGGTCGGTGCGCTGCTTCCTTTTGGTGGGGCGATGCCGATTCAGCGCCGCCACGACCGCGGTCACCGAGTCGATGGTGGCCTCATGAAGAAAGCTCAGTCGTGTCTCTCCGATTTCTTTCCGAGAAAGGCTGAACGACTTCGTGATAGTGGGCTCTGCAGCCGTGTGCGGTGCTAGCGAGCTCCCGCTTCGAGGATCGGGACTCGACGTGCGGGCAGGCGCGGTGTGCATGGCCCCCTCAAAGAGCGCCAGCGCCTCTTCCCATTTGTGCTTTGAGAGAAGACCCCGAATGATCTTGAAGATGTCCAGTAGGGATCCGCGCCAGGCGAGGCGCAGCACCGCTGAACGGTCCTTCTCCGAGGGGAGCGCTTGCACAGCAGAGAGAAAGTGGCCGTTCAGTCGAACTAAAGGGGGAGGGCAAGAAGGGGCAGTGCCAATCGATCCCGCAGAGAGCGTGGGCGTGGCGTCGAGGTCCGGCTCCAGTTGCCGCACCATAGCAGCGAGAGTGGCCGTTGGGGCACCGGGAGCGTTCTGTGCCGCGGCCATCGCTATGGAGAGTGTGGTCCCCCATTGCCGCGACAGCCACTCGTCCCTATGCGGGGAGAGTGGCTGTCGCTGATGGTGCTGGTGTCGTTGCGCATGCAGCAACTTCACGCAGAGCTCGTACACCCGCAGAACCGCCGCCCACTGGCGGGCGCGGCCCAGTTGCTGCACCAAGTACGCTGTCGTTATGGGACCTGGCAAGTCACGCTGATACAGGGTGTGATGGTAGAAATGAAGCCCTCTCTCCCACTCACCCGCACGCAGAAGAGTCGTGAGGGTCATGTGGCGCATTGCCTTTAGGAAGGCGGAGTGGGCCCCTGTATCTGTCCTGCTCCTCGGCGGTGCAAGAGGCTCGGCCTGTTGGGTAGGTGCCGTTTGGCCCTTGATGGGTGGCGTGTGAGCCTCTGTGGAGCAGAGGTGGTAGAGGCAAAGCGCATTGTGCCACGCCTGTGGCGACGGCGGTGCACGGCTCAGGTGGTGCAGGAGCTGTGCTGCTGCAGGAGGACTGAGAGCGGTGGGAAACAGCTGAGGCCGCGCGGGTGGCTGCTTCGTCCGCCACGTGTATAGTAGCTGCAGCGTCAGCGCCCAGCCGCATGGCGGAAACACCCCATAGCGCAATAGATGCTCTGTCGCCTGCACTACCGAATCCGATTCGGGCGCAGGTGTACGGGGCGGCTGTCCTGCGCCGTGGTGTACCTTCTCCGGGGAAGTGCTCGGCATCTCGTCCACAAGGCGGGCAAGCTCCACGAGCTGCAGCGCAGCGCTCCACTCATGCGACACACGAGGCGGGTCCCTACAAAATCGGCGGTATACATTTACCCCGGCGGCCACCCCTCGCGACCCAGGTGACTGCGCCCGGTAGATAAAGGACCAGAGGCCCCGTGGAAACCACTGAACGAGGTATCGCCGCAGCTGGATTGAGGAGGCACGTCGTGGTTGCCGGCCCAGCCGTGCCTCATCCAGCGCACGCGCAAGAGACGCGCGGGATGGGCGGGCTGAGGACAGCGACGACATGCATCCTGACGCTAGTCCCAGCAAGATGACACGCAGGAAGGAGTGGAGTTGGGCGGTGGGAGGAAGTGCGAGGGAGACAGTCGCCGTAGCCAGCACTTCGCGCAAGAGAGCGCCAAAAGAAGCGGGTGAAACACTGAGTTCTGCGCGGCGATGGTGGCAAGGGCGAATGAAGCGCTTCGACGCTGGCGTAGGCCGCCCAAGATGCATGGTGGCACCACACTCGAGCGACAGCTTTGGAGCGGAGAAAGAGAAGGACTCGGCCGTGGCGACAGCACTGCCCCGGGCACGAATGCCGTTCGCTCATCTTTTCGCTCTCGAAAAGGAGAGAGCGGACACACGAAAAGAGAAGCGACGCAGCCGATAACTCTGCGCGCCCCGGTGCTCATGTCGAATGGGGGTTGCACGTGCGGTCTGCTGGCGAGACTCGAGATGCTCCGAAGGGTCTTTGTCGTGTCCTTATCGGGTGCAGTTGTGTCCCAAAGCAGAAAGGGAAAGCACTCCAGTTATCGTCCCTCAGCTGCGTGGCAGCTACACGGCGGAGGGCCCGAGGCGCACATGCATTCGTCCACCCACCCACGTACTCACGTCCTCAAAAGCAGCGCTGGCGGATGTCGATCATCGCAGAATTCCATCCCCCGGAGTCCACCCGCGCGGTAAGTGCTGCGGTTGCATGTGCTCCACGAAGCGAGACCGCCAGCGGAAGATGAATTGGCCTACCGCGTGCTCGCCAGTCTTGGCAGGCGACGAGACGTAGAAGTACTTCTCTAAGAGGAGGCGCACCACCAGAAACGCGTGACTGTCAACATGCGGCACCTCCGACACCTCATTATCCGCCGCAGAGTCCGCGGGTGGCGAGTTACGCAGCGCGACGCCGCCATCCGCTTCCCTTACCTCACCGCTGTCCACGACCTGGCGCAGCCGCTCTTCCGCGCGAGTCAAAGCGGGAAGCAAGGTCAGTAGCTCCGGGTGTTTGCTGACCCAGTACCGAGTCAGCACGCTTCGGCTAGAATTGCCATACTGCACCTCAGTGCTGTCCCTGCACACGTGTCCAGCGGCGGCAGGTGCCTCGGCCACTCCGGTCAAGATGAAACGTACGCCTTGCGCCGATCCCGCACCATCACTTTCGGCACGAAACACGGCATCTTGGAGCTGTCGACCACCCTCACCACTGTCCTCGTCTCTTCGGCCTGCAAAGAACGGGTAGACAGAAGCGTGCGTTTTCAGGTAGTCAATCATCATGGTGCGCCGCTCCTCCGGAAGAAGGGTAAGGGCTGTGGCACGAGCGGTGCCGACCTTCTGGCCGTGGCGCCTGTTGCTCCTCTTACTCCTCGCTGGCATCTCCAAACGACAATGAGCATCGCCAGAGGAGGCTACCACGCTCTCCTCATCGACGTCGCCGCCGCCGCTATCGCGCGCCTCTCTTTGCCCTCGCAAGGACTCGTAGTGGTGGTGGAGGGCTTTGGCGAAACTAAACACCTTATCCAAGATCTCACGATGCTCAGTCAAAGAGAGAAAGTCTTTCATCCCTCGAAGACGGAGGCGCGGGTGCAAATCGCAGTCTCTCTCAGGCACATCCTCGTGTTCCGGCGTAGAGAAAACTCCTCCCTTCGCCCCCTCGTAGGCGGCACCCAACACATCGATTTTCTGTTCCATCTGCCGCATCGCATCGACATACTCTTCACGCTGCTTGGCGCGCAGACGGATGAGCGGAATGCCGAAGTCCTTGGCGACGCTCTCGCGTAGGCGATCGTATAACCGCCGAGACTTGGCAAAGCAGTGAGCACACAGCAAAAGCAGGTCGTAGCTGTTATGGCTCATGTAAACGCTCGGGAAAAAGCGGCGGTACATGAGCGGCACGACAGCAAACCGCACGAGCGACACGCCGCTGCCACACACGACGCAGATGTTCTCCTTTGGTTGCCTGAAGTAGTCCATGTTGCGAGGAATGTGCACATCATTAAACCGGGCGAAGTTGGGCGCAAAGCTCAGCTGGATGGCGGCCATCTCCCAGCCATCCGCCGCATCGGCTAAAGTCAACCGTTCATCTTCCGACAGTATCACACCAGCAGGCGTACGCCATTGCAGCACCCTTGCGAGTCCCTTCTTCCTCACGTACCAATCCGCTTTGGTCTTGTCCACTGTGAAGACCAGCTGCATGGCAGGATCAAAGACACTAATGTTGTCGTAGTACGGCCGCTCACGGCCTTTGCACCACCGCAGGTCAGCCTCGTCCTCAACGTCCGCAGCGGCGGTGCAAGATCTCGTCGACACAAGCGCACCCTCGTCAGTTCGAATACCATTACAGAGGATTCCTCCCTCAATGTTTTCAGCGTTGTTTAGTGCAGTCGAGGCGCAATTGAACGCGCTCATCGGCTCCGTAGCGCAGCAAGCCAGCACTTCGCGACAGTCGAGCCCTCTCACCGAGCTCCACGGCAAATGAGTTGGTGCGTTAGGCGAGTGCCCTGCAGAGGCCGGGTTGTCCACGATGAAGCCGCCACCCTTCAAAATGGCGACACAGACGTCATATGATGCTTCGGCGTCCTCTGTAGCGTACTCAACTTGCAGCGGTGTAAGAGCGCCATGACAACTACCCCAGTCACTCATCACGACGGCCATGCCCTTGCCCAGCTGTCTACCTGTCAGGGCAGAGCACATGCTCTTGAGGCTGCGCAAAGAATCTCTTTGTACCACAGTCACCTCCTCATTCGTGCGCTGGCGGCTGTAATCAAGCACCGTCTCAGGCAAGCAGGCATCTGCCAGCTCCACCAAGTCCACCGCTGACCGAAGTCGAACTGCCGGGTAATCGCGATTGAGCTTCACCTCATCGCCATGGATGCCGACGCCGACCTTGAAGATGCGGTGGTCCTGGATAAGGTGCAACGTGTTGGTGTACACTTCACGCAGAAGGGCCTCCGGGTTTTGCCTCTGCCCCTCACGGTAGCGCGGCCACTGAGCTGACGCGGGTGCGAAGGGGTCATGGAAAACATCGGCAGAGCCGCCGGCGGCTAAGGCGTGCAGATGGATCCACTTCAACAAGACCGTGCAAGAGTACGTGCTAAGCTGAATCGTCGCGACGGGCCCCGCCAGCCGGCGCGCCTTCCACTTTCCAGGCGCACCGCGTTTCTTTAGGGGCCCGCTGTCGTCGTCGTCAGCGTCAGGTGCTTGGAGTCGTGTCGTCCACTCCATGTCGAATCCGACGAAACCGTAGGACGCAGCTTCCGCACAGAGAAGCCTCCATAGAGAGCGGTACTCGTGTGCGTCAATCACTCTCCAAATCGGATCGATGACAACACGTCGTCGCATCCTCGGCGTCGCCGCTCTATCGAGGACGCCTAAAATTGCACTCTGCGCGGCAGCCATCTGAACGTAGTGGACCCTAGGCGAAGGAGCAGCATCAGAGCAGTGAGAGAGCAGGAGGGAGGCTAAGAGAGGCAACAGAAGAGAGGGTCAGGAAGCCAGTATCCCCTGATGCGCGCCTTTTCGGGAATGTAAAGGGCCAGGAAGCCGTCCAAAGCGGTACTTCGTGAGTGAGCAGAAGGTGCCACTCGCAGAGCGAGTCACGCTCCACGTCTTGGGCATCGGCACCATAGAGAGTTACGCTCTCCTGAGCAACAGCAAGGAAGGCACTGTTCGCTTTGAGGTTCGTGATCCATACAGAAGTAATTAAAGGGACTCCCATTCGATGTTCCAATGAAATACAGGTGATACTGCGCCGAAAAAAAAAGGAAAAAGCAGAGCGCTGAGGCGCACGAGTAGCAGATGTGCATGGCAACACCCGCTACAGCAGCTCGCAGCGAGTGGAAATGGGGTCGTCACAGCCACAAAGCTGCCAGATGGGAACAAAATAAGAGGAGAAAAATGATGCCAAAAGTACAATGCAGTCCGATGCATGGCTCCCAGCTCTCCATAACTGGCGAGCTTCCCCTTACCCCCATGGAAAAGTATACCGGTCTGGTGCACCACCCCTACTCGCGCTCTCAACGACACTACTCAGAAATAGGTAAACCAGTGTACCCCCACCCTTTCTTTCCCCGTCACCAAGGCATCCCTGTCGCGGCGAGTAACCAAGAGGCGGGTGTGTCTCGGAGAATCTTCATCACTTTCAGCGACTCGACTTTTCTAGAGCTGAAAGGAGTGCATTATGAAAAATAGCGTAAGGAAGATAGAAGTGTTTCGTGGCACACTACATTGGGACAGTGAGTAGCGCTGTGCCACGTGCCTCATCGTTGCGCTTCTCGATCATCTCTACCGCCTTTCTTGTTCTTGACAAGTTTCCCAAAAAGAAAAAAGAAAAGAGCAGCCATTCCTGGTGTGGCCGAGAAAAACACTCTTCACATAGTGGCACACGACAGGGCCGGGGTGCAGCAAAGCAGCCCACGGACGAAGGGAGGGGAGCACAAGTCCAGTAATGTATTCACATTTATTTTGCTGCACAAGAGAGAGTGGAATGTGCCTACAGCTCTCGCATGTTTTCAACTGGCTTCAGCTCTCTTTCCGCTTGGTCATCCGAGCAAAGCGCCGTCACAATACTCCGCCAGCGGACCTCATCGCTGGTTTGAGTATCCGGCAGCAGAGGCCCGTTGCGCACACCAAACAAAGAAGTTAGAACAGCAAGTGTTCGAAGTGTCTCCTCGACATGCTCTGCAGAGGGTCGCACTCGGCCAACCACTGTAGTTAACGAGTTGCCACCGAGTAGGTCGAACAGCAGCGACGCCTCGATAGACTTTGTGTACGGAATCATGGGTAGTTTGCTAGCGAGCGCCGTGGCCAGGTCTCGAAGCACGTAGCTGGATGCGTTCGCAAAGCGCGCGCTCTCGATGTCCGTCTTCTGCGATGCAACCGGGCCACCTCCGCACCAGTCGAAAATGGTCAGTCTACCAACTGTCTGGCACTGGCGCACGGCGCTCGTCCGTACACACTGGAGCTGGATCCAGGTATGCGAGCGACCGTTGTGGTGCTGTCGCCGCTTGGCAAGAAGGTTGTCGACCACATTAGGAATGCTACCACTTGTGCAATCGATGAAGCGAGCATTCTTTGGCTTCACAAAACCGTTCGCATCGCAATACACCTCCGTGACGTCTTTTCCTGATGCACAGTCGAAGCCGCCACGCGAGGAAATCTCAACGACGGCGACACGGTAGGTAAAGCTGAAAAAAGAGCGCTTTGGGCTTTCTTCAGCCGTCGTGGATAGGTGCTTCATCAACAGCGGGAGAATCTCTTTCACGAGGCCAGTTTTCCCAGACCGAAACTCTCCTACTGTCATAAGTGCAAACTGGTAGCCTGACCACACAAGGGCCAGAGGATCGCAGAGCTCAGCGAAGACCTGCTCCACAGAAGCATCTTTCTCAAAGCAGTAGTCGTACTGGTGAACTGTGTCCTCTCCGCAATCGTTCAGCTGTAGCTTCCGTGGATCGGCGGCGTCGACTCTGAGTGTCACATCGGAAACCACTAGACTACCACTACCACCATCAGCGACTGCGGTAAAAACGATGATCCGCCCCTGCAGTGCTTCAAGCGCCCGCCCCCTACGAGTCAACCGCACTTGCGACTCGTACAACTGCTCGGTTACACTGTTTCGCTCGCCCGTGACCCTCTTCATCCTCATCTGGAGCTTCTTCAGTTCCTTCTGCGCTGACACGAGCTCGTTGGGGGCCCTACCAGCACCTGGTAGCTCGGCATGTGGCTGACGTTTTACGCTCGCAGAGACTGCTGCCTTTTCCTCCAGGTCTACACGAGCCTCTTCCAACAGCCTCGCGAGCTCCGCGTTCTCTAGCTCCAGCTTTTCTGCTCGCTCAGACTTAAGCTCCAACGCCGTCTGCAACTGTGGGTCTGCGGCTTTGCGGTGTGCGATAGCCTTCATCCTTTCTTCCAGTTTGATCTCTCGCTGGTGGAAAAGAAATATTTCCTGCTCTGCATCTTCCGAAGCACTCTGCATCAATGCTAATTCTGCTTTGAGACTCACAATCAAAGAGCGCAGTATCCCATTCTCACGTATGAGTGCAGCAGTATCCTGTGCAGGAGGCAGCCCGGCGTCGGATGTTCTTGCCTCAGCTTCTCGCTCCCACTTGCCGATTCTGAGCTGAAGCTCAATATTCAGCTGGTTTGCCTGGAGAAGCTTCTGCTCAAGCTCATCGCATTTACATGTCCCTTGAGACGCCAGTAGCAGTGGCACCGGAGAAGACGCACTCACTGGTGTGGAATGTGAAGCTGTGGCAATCGCCGCTCTACCTCCAGCCTGCAGCTGTTGGCTATTCACGCCGGTGCGCTGTCCATTCTCCAAACCCATCCGCATCTCCGCCAGTTCCTCCGCAAGCTTGTCGTATTGGTCTTCGGCGGCTTCTGCCTTTACCGCAAGCCTTGCGTTTTCGACTGCAAGAAAGGCTGCCTTCTGGCGTAGCTCTTCACTACGCCGGGCCAATAGCGCGTTCTGCTCCTTCAGCTCCGCCGCCTCGTCGTCCTCACTAATGTCCCCTTCTGGGTGCGTTGGCTGGGCATCCAGCGTAACCGCTTCACCAAGGAAAGATTCATGCGCGCCGTTATGCTTCGCGTTACGAAAGCGCGCCTTTCGAGCTGCGCTTTCGAGCTCCAGCTCGTGCACTCTCGCATCGCTGCTTTTCAGCCGGCTGGCCAGCTTTCGCGCCTCGACGACGCGTTCGGCAAGTGTGCATTCGAGCAGCTTCACTTTGCCCTTGACCTCTAGAAACAGCTCCTTCCAGTACTGTGCAGCAGTCTTTTCTAGCGCAGCGGAATCAGAAGCAGAATGCAACTCAGACACGGCGCTCCTCGAGCCACCTCTCGGCCGATGTAGGGCAAGCGCGTCCTCAAGCCGCTTGCGAAGAGCGCTGTTCTCAGCGAGAGCGCTCTCAAGCTCGTCTCCAAGCCTGCTTTCTTTGCTCGTGAATTGAGATGGCGCGCTCTGCCCTTCGTGATGCTCGCTCCAGGCAAGGAAATGCCGATAGGCCGGCGCCCACTCATGTTCTGTCGCATCGAGTGCCTCGCTCTGCCTTTCCTTTGAAATCAGGTAGCCTTCAACGTACTCAACGAGGAAGAGGATGCCTTTCTCCCGCAAGATGCCTTTGCCGTCCATGACCCCATCCTCCCACTGACCACAGTATAAATCATCGTTCGATTGGCGAAAGACCCCCAGACCTTGTTGGTGGCCGCTACACCATTCCCCATCGTACAAGTCGCCGTTGCCGTAGTACAGAGACCCTTGTCCATGTCGGACTCCCTCTTCCCAATAGCCCTCGTAGCGGTCGCAGCTCGAGGCAAGAAGGAAGACACCGTAGCCGTTCATTTGGTTCTCCCTCCACGAGCCCACATACTCATCACCATTGGCGAAGGCAAACTGACCCTTTCCATGTCTGTTGCCCATGTACCACTGCCCGACGTATTTGTCGCCGTTTGCAAAGGTGTAACGGCCGTAGCCGTGCTTTAGATCTGCTTTCCACTCGCCCCGGTAGACGTCGCCAGTTCTGGCATACACATAGACACCATAGCCTTCCATCCTTCCATCCTTGAAACTTCCGTCATACGTGGCGCCACTGGGAAATGTAAGCTTGATGTTGACCCCGTTCAGGAGCTTCTTCCTCTTCTTTAATGCAGTCTCGCTGCCAGTAGGAGTACCGGCAGGGCTCGTTTTCGGGACTGGTCCTTGCGGACTCTTTGGTGATTGTACTGCACATGGTGCAGTCAAGCTAGCGTTCATGTGGCAAGGAAAGCGACTGTTCCTTTTTTTTTTGGTGAGCAGAGTTCAAAGTGAAAAGTGCGAAAGGGTGCGGGTGGAGAAAGAGAACGGGTAGAAAGCTAGAATTAAGGAAGGTACAGAAAAGTACTTCATTGTTTAGAGGAGATAGAGAAGCACGCTTGATGCAAAGGCGAGGTCGTTGCAGTAATGACTCGTACGCTGATTCCGGAAAAAGGGCTACGTGTAGGGTTAGCAACCTCGATGAAGTCGATTGTAGACGGAGATAACACAAAGGTGAACAGTGCGTAGCATCAGCCAACAACCACACTGCAGCATGACTTTAACAGGGGACCATCTCGATCATCGGCAGGAAACTAGTTCAATTCGTCTTGGCGTGGGGGGATGCCGCGGTCGCGCGAGAAAGGGCTACGGGTACTCTCTGGTGAGATTCTCGCCTGCCCTGAAGCGCTGCACACTTCTTGACAGCAAGACATAGGACACAGGTTACCAATTGGATGTACATGTTGCGCTCCACCCTTAGTCGCTTGTTGTCGTGCTGCAGCTGCAGGCTGATATCTGTAAAGCGCGCTTTGGCATCATACTTGGAGTGCCACTCGAAGAAGTGAAAGAGAAAGGAGACGGATGAGATGATGGCCATAGCAGACATGATTGTCAAGCCATTTACATTGTACCCTTCCACAAGGCGAGTGATTCGCTCCGCTGTGGTCGAGATGACACGAACGGGAACGCAGTAGAGGAGAAAGAGAGCTAGTACTGGTATCAACACCAAGTTCACTTCAAGCATGACAAAGCTGACCATTTTCTTGATGGGCTGGAGAAAAAAGTTGAGCACTAGTTTGTGAAACGATAGGAGCGAATATGCAACAGGGATCTTCTACTCTGAAAGGTCATTGAACGTGTGTGTGTGCGTTTGTTTAGAAAAAGAGAAGAGGAGAGAGTCTTTGAGAAATCCGAAATGGAAGGCAAGAGCTCTTCGCAGGCTGCGCAGTCAACTCGGGAAGGGGCTGCATACTTAGAGGTCAGTGCACTTGAAAAAACGGCGGTGTGAAGCCGCAGAGAGCTTCCCGTTGAAAAACGGTAAGCTTGGGCCCAACAGGCAGAGTGGGGGAAGCTCGACAGCAACAGGTTGTTCTCCCCTTACTTCCAGTTCGGCGCGAAATGCTTCCTGTACACAACGCAACATTGACGGAGCACTAGATGCGCGGTGCACGCCTATTTGCGGCTGTGAAATAGCACGAGATGAGGCAATCAATCCTATACTACTGGAGCCAAGAAGGCCGCCGATGGACTGCGCCGGCTGCTGTTCCCTGACTCTTTGCTAGCCCCCTCCCCCGTCTTTTGCAGGGAAGGCTCTAGGCACCATTGGGCGCTTTTATCCCCGGGCCCCTTTTGGGCGATCTAACCCGTAGTGTCCAAGTTCGACTGAGCCTGCATAAGGGACGGAATGCCCCCTGTGGGTGACAGCCGCTTAGCCGCACCCCCCCTGTTGCGGCGCCTGCGGGCACGCTGCCCAGATATGCCCTTCGTGGCGTCGGTGAAAGTGGCGGGTGCAGGCTGGGAGCCTCTCAGCCAACCACATTGTCATGAGGAGAGCCCCAGGAGAGGCGCAGGCGGCAAGCGACAATCGCGCTTGTGCGACATGAGCTGCGCCTCCTGCATGGGACGTCATGAACTACGGTTTCGCAGACGCCGCGAGCACGACTCGGGCACCTCGGAGTGCGCCAATGCACCCCCCCTCCAGACCCCCGTTTGGGGACCTCGCGGTACGGTGTCGGGTGTTGCGGGTTGGGGCACCCGGGGGCGGGCGCGGTGCCTCCAGGCGCCCTCGCCGGAGGCTGGCCGACTTTGGGCTTGGGGTTGGCCGACATGCACCTGGACTACCCTTTGCTACTTGAAAGACGGGCGCCACCGGTCCCCGCCTGACGCGAGGCTCTCGGGGGGGCGGTGGGCTCGTGGCATGCCTTGGGAGGGGCACGGCGAACTGGTGCGGTGCACGGCCCGCGGTATAGGACCTGGATGCGGCCGTGGCGCAGCAGACGCCGGTGACGCTGTGCTGTATGCAGACGCCCGTGCAACGCTACGCGCGGCAGGGCGTGGGACCGAGGATGGAGACCGCCGGCCCCCCAGAAAACGAGCGGGATTAGGGCACCATGTTAAGTATCCTGCTGGTGTGCGTCGCCGCGATAGCTCAGTTGGGAGAGCGTCAGACTGAAGATCTGAAGGTCCCTGGTTCGATCCCGGGTCGCGGCATAACCTTTTCGGTAACGGCCAGGAGCAAGGTGTGGAAGGTGAAAAGCGTCACCAGCAGGATTCGAACCTGCGCGCGAGATCGCAACTGATTTCTAGTCAGTCCCCGTAACCACTTGGGTATGGTGACCGTGAAGGTGATAGGAGAATTCTCGGGCCTCAGCTTCATGAAACATCGTGGGGGAGGTAGCGCGGGGCCAGTCGGGCCCCGGGGCGGAGGGGTTCGCATTTCTTGCCTTTTGCGGCGGCGTTATGGGCCGCCTTTTTCGCAGGCGCTGTCGAGGAGCCGACTGCGTGCCGCGCAAGTGCTGATGTGTACGGGCGCGGTGCAGCTCATTTGAGCGATCCGCGAAGACGCTGCTGGCGCTCGAGGGAGGCGCGCCGCGGGGCACCGTCTCCAGGCGGCAGTTCGATCGGTGGGGCGCTCTCGGGCACCTGGTAAGCCTCGTTGTTGTCGAAAAGCAGGTTGAACCCTTTGCCGGACGCAAACCACGCCGTGCTCCACAGCGGTGTCGCCGGCACGAACATGGGGAACAGCTCCGTCGCTTTGAAGGCCGGGGCGAGGTTGACGCGCTTGCCGTTCAGCTCCTTGGTGACGTTCTGCAGCTGCCCTTCCGTGTTGGACCCGAGGGCGGCGACGCAGCCGTTGCGGTACCGCACCAGCAGCGTGGTTGGACCGCTTATGAGCCCCACAATATCGTAGTCGGTCGCCGTCGTTTGCGCGCCCATGCGCGTGGCGAAATACTTGAGCGCTGGCGTCTGGTCTACTGCCGCGAAACGCGGCGACGGGATCATGACGCCGTACTCAGCCAGCGACCCTTGAATCAGCAACTCATTCTTGGCGCTCACATAGACAGCGAGGCTGCCGACGCAGGCGATATCCTTCACACGAATCAACTTTGGTGCGCCGCCCACCTCATGCGCCGCTTCGCCGCTTTGATGCTGTTGGAAGGAGCGTGTCAGGGGGATAGGCACCGGATCGAACGTGTTAGGCGGCAGCTGGCCACCGTTTGTTGCGCCACATCCGAACACGCGCCCCTCCTTGGTGAGGAAGAGGGTGAAGGAGTTGCCAAGGGCGACCTTTGCGACGCGCATGCCCCGCTTCTCGAAGAACGTTATGCGCGTCGGCGACATGGGCGCGTCGCTGTTGCCGATGCCGAGCTCCCCCCAGTTGTTGCAACCAAAGGCAAAAAGTCCGCCGTCGCTCAGCTTGATCAGCGCATGATTGAAGCCGCAGTGCACGCTGTCAATCACGCTTGTTCGCCGCGCTGGCCACCACGACGCCGCCGGATCCCACTCCATGAACCCTCGTGCGCCGTCTAGGCGCTTTTTGTGCCCCACCCCCAGCTGCCCCATGTGGTTGTTGCCAAACGCGAGGACGCGGCGACCTTCGTGCTGGTAGACAAGGGTGAAGTTTGAGCCGCACGCGACACGGGTGACGAAGGGATCGGTCTTCGGAAACGCCCCGTCGAGGTCGATGTATAGCGGCCCTAGATCGGCCACAACAGACGAGGCATGCACGATGCTGCGGCTTCCGGTACCGCCGCGCGTGCTACCGCCCTCGCCTTCCGGCTTCGGTGCTCCGGTCTGCCCGTAGCGGTTGTCACCGACAGTGATGAGGTTGCCCTCACGTGTGAGCATGGTCACGTGCTTGTGTCCCGCTGCCGCATCGACCACGTCGTAAAACGGCTCCGGCGCTATGAGTGGAGCGGCAGGAGGAGCCGTGAGCTGCCGCCGCGCGACGTGCTCTTCTGCTTCTTCCCGCTGAAAGCGGCGGTGCTTCGCTGCATCGGCGTCACATGGCGAGGGAAGCGTCTTAAGGAACAGCTCCGCCGGGGGGGACGGGGCGAGGCCGCAGACAGAACCCATGCCAATGATTCGCGTGTGCAGGCGGCGCAACATCGCTTGACGGGCACAGCTTCGTTCTATGTCGCTTGCGTTTATGTGCGGAAGTCAGCACGAGAGAGCAGACGAGAGAGGCGGAGAGCGTTTACATGACAAAGAGGGTACGCCAGCGGAAAGAACATGCGCACAGGAAGCCCCGACGTCTGCTGGGATGCCCTCACATCGGGCTGCCAAGCCGCACCCCGCCTAGCTTGTTTCGGCTTCGTCCGAGAGAGCAGCAGCGGCAGGGAAAGGCAGATGAGAAAGGGGGTGGGTGGGCGGGTGGAAAAGGGTGCGCACATTGGACTCGAGACGGTGCTGCCACGCCGGCATAGACGGCGCTCGCCGTGGATAACGTGTGCACAAAGAATACCTCGAAAGGGACGCGCGTCGGCGCGGCGGTAGACATCGAGGAGGAGAGAGGTGACGTGCAAGGGGGAAGGCAGGAAGGCTGACGTCACACATACACATGCTCAGGTAGAGAGAGAGGGTAGCTCACTGCGTGTGCGCGCGCTACTTCGTGGAAATGCTGAACCTTCCACGACGACTCTGGCGAGCGAGAAAGCGGGAGAGTGATAGGTACTGGTAGGTAGCCATGGTCAGCAGCACCACAACGTTGAGCACCAGTCCCGCAGCCATGATTTTTGCCAGGGAGCTCAGCTTCACACGGTCCGACTCACCGACAAGCTGCAGCGCGTTTGCATCCTGCGCGAGACCGAAGAGGATAGTGCCGTAGCGGTGCAGCTCCTCCTCCATCGCGCTCTCCACCGTGCTCACCGCGTTTGGGTCCACCTCGAAAACGTCACGCTTCATGATGCTGAACCGCACCCACTTGGGTGAGAAGGTGGAGAAGCTATTGTCGAAGCACACAGACACCTCCTCTGGTAGCCCGTGGCGGGTCTTGAGGACGGACGGCGCCGTGTAGGTGTAGCTGCCGTCGGTGGCGTGGTGCCACGTGTTCAGCACTATCTCGCGTTGTCGGTCCCGCAGCCCGGCAAAGTGGGCGTTGTAATGGAAGCGGCTGAGCTCCGTTGTCTTGTCCACCGGTGGCGTGAATCGCACCTGCATCACGGCATTCACGTCGAAGGCGCCGCCGTCGGTGACGCGGAAGGTAAAGCCGAGCGTACCGCCGGCCTCCACGATTTCGGTGTAGCACTCCGTTTCTCCGGCCTCTATCTTCGACCCGTAGGTGGCGGCCCTGACGGTGACGGAGCTGCAGAGGAGCAGCAACAGCGGCCAGAGAGCGACAACAGCGTTGCTGACCGGTGACGGCACACCGCTAGCTGCAGCGTGACGGCAGGAGCGCATATCGGGGCGAGATGGAGGGAGTGAGTGGTGGTGGTGGGGAATGGGATGGGATGGGCTCGCTGGCAAGCACTGAGAGGAAGAGAGGGAGGAACAAAGTCGACTTGGAAGCTCTTCTATGCTCCGGCTGGCAGCCCACACGCGCACACCTGTACGGTGCGCAGCTTCCTGTGTGTGTGTGTGTGTGCGGGTGCAAGGGTGCGTCGATGCGGTCCGGTAAGGGTGCTCGCAAGGGGCGCGCAGAGCCCAAGTGCAACGAGAAGGGAGCAACACCACGGAGGAACCGACGACACTGTACGTGAGTGTGATACATTGCACAGGGGGACTTAGGGGGAGATGTGAGACACCGAACCGATACCTCTTCTGCTCCTCCAACAACTACTCGGGTCACTTCGAGGTACGCGTGTGAGGCGAGGGAGGGGGTGCGGATGGCTCGGCAGCGCAAACCAGCCGTCAGGGGGCGTCATGCGGCCCTGCCCCACTCACTCGCCTCCGCCTCTCTCCTATCGAGGGCGACACCGACCGCCCGCTCCCTTTCTTCCCGCTTCGCCTCGTGACTAGCGATGCTTCCCTGCACACATCTTGCGAATCTTGCGAATGCTGTAGAAGCACAGGGAATCCACCAGACCCGCCACGGTCAGAACCCCACCGCACACCGCGCACAGTTGCAGCGCCAAGTGGATCACGGAGGGGTACGGGTGCCTCTCCTGGACCAGAATGCGCACAGGGGAGAGGTCATACGCCACGAACACGCCAGGGACGATGCTCTGCTTCGTTGCCGCCGTCGACTCCGCCTTCGCTGCCCCACTCGGGGTGAAGTGGTGTGTGGCGGAGTACTGATTCGATTCCACCGTGTCCTTTAGACCTGTGACGAGGGAGTAGCGCTGGTACGTGGTCGGGACGACCTTGACAAAGTAGCTAAAGCGGCCATTCATCGCATCCTTCGCGTCCCCGCTGAGGGCGGACCCGTGCGCGGTGCCGTCCAGCGGATTCTGTTGGCCTGGAAAGCGCTCGCCAAACTCAAGAGTATGCACGGTGTGACTGAGGTCCAGCCGCCGGGTGGTGCTCCCCATGAGATCGTGCATCCGCCGACCAAGTGTCTCGTAGATGCGACCGGGAATAAACTGTAGGCTGCCAGTGGCGCGCGAGGCCGAGAAGGCCGCATACAAGTTGCAGCCCTCCTTTCCAGAGGCAGCGGTGGCCATCTTGATGCGATCCTCAGCGCACTGCTCTACGCTGATATCGTCCACGTCCAGTGTCCAACCTCTCCGCGCGTACGCTTGCCGGACATCTTCGCAGGTGTGGCAACAGTCTCCCGGGCTGCGCTCGGCGCCGTAGCAGCTGGGGCAGTTCTCCTTCTCCGCCCCGTCCGAGTCGATCGCCTTGGTCATGACCTTTTTCTGATCGACTACCGCACGCGCAGGACTGATTACCTGCCCCGTCGCCGCATCGATGCGCTGCTTCACCGTGTTGCCCTCCACGTCGTTCGCAAATACGCCAAAGACGTCCACGGCGTCCAGCGTGATGAGGTCGCAGGGGACGTGGTCAAATGTGACGTTGACCGTGACCCGCATGTCGCCCCCGACGGCGGTGTCGACAGACATCTCTCGGTGCACCTCGACAGAGAGGAAGTAGCGGACTTCGCCGACGAGGAGCCAAAGAACGACGATAACGGCGGCTACGGAGAGGAGGCCACCCGACACTGTGCGGTGTCGTGCATCCTGCTCGAACTTTCGGTCGAACTTCGGGAAAACGTCAAGGCGCTTCAGCTTCCGCATAGCGTGAGGGGTGTGGGCAATTGAAGAGAGTGATGGGGTGCCGACGAAAGCGTGCAGATGTGCAACACATAGGCGATGCCTGCGGGTGCCTGTGAGGGTGGGCGTATGGGAGGGAGAGAGGGGGCGCAGGAATGGCACCAAGACAGCGAAAGGCCGCAGACACACTTGGCGTTGAAGAGGAGAACAGACAGGAATGGTACATGCGCCATGCTTGCTTGATGCGGTGCAGCTGCACTGGCTCAATGTGGTGTAGCACCATGAGGTAGCGCCAGGCCTCACTGACGAAAAGAGACTGTAAGCAGAGCGGCAGACTCAGTGCGCCCTCTGCTTGTGCAGCAGCGTGCGCGTTTTGTATTTCGCGTGGTGGTCTTCTCACGCTACGGCACATCCGTTGCCCACCGCGTCGACGGGCCCACACCGACACAGACGTGCGGCGGCGGTCGGGAGGAGGGGAGAGGCAGGAGCTCGCAAGGGAGGGGAGGGCAGAACGACGAGGGGCCGCGCGAGCATCTAAAAAAAAGAGGAAGAGGGAGAGGAGACTTGCCACAGGGCAAGACGCCAAATGGCCAACAGGTCGACGATTCTAAGAAGAGAGAAGTTGGGAGGAACGGAACGAGGCAAAAGAGGGACGACGTCACCCCCGGCGCGCACCGAGAACGGGCGCAGCAAAGGAGGTGCTTTGGAGGTGATCTATGACGGAGTCCGCGCGCACAAGAGGAGGAGAGAGAGGGGGGAGTAGAGCACTCCTACACAGAGGCGATTTCCACCCTTCGCCGCTTCATCAGTGCGTCTTTTGTATCGTTGAGGGAGAAGGAAACGCTCGTGCCATCAATGTCGTCACCTGGCGGCCCACGAACTCCGTACTCTGCGTTCCCCTCGTCTCGGGGAGCCACGCTGTGCGCACTGGTGTAGCTGTTTGTCATGCCGCCACTTTCGTTGTCGATGGCGACGGGTTCCATAGAGGAGGCGGCGTCCTCGCAGCCCACGTCTAACACGATGCTCTTGTCGGCTGCAAAGGTAACCGCACGGGACGCCGATCTGCGACAGGAGGAGGGTTGGCAGTTGCTGTCCTGCAGCGGAGCCAACGGGCCCCGCTGCGTCATCTCGCGCAGCTGGTTATCAAGGTTCCGGATGGCCTTGTTGCCCTCTACAACACGCTTCGTCTCAACGTCGAAGTAGCGCTCCGCCCGGGCGACGCACTCGCGCCGGCGCCGCTCCACATCCTGAAAGGCGTCTTGCACGCGCTTTCGCTCCAGCTCGAGGCTCTCCGCATCGCGCAGGATGTACTCGGTGCCCTGCAGCTGAGACTGCACATGCTGGGCCTGTGCTTCCACCTGCTGGAGCTGGCTGTGCAGCATGGCACACTGCTGCTCCCTCGCCATGATTTCTGACCTCAAGTCGATGACAGGCTCCGTATAGTAGCGCTCCTCTGTCTCGAGCATCTGCGCCCACCCGTGGCTGAGGTAGAGCTGCTCCTCCTCTTGCCGCTTCCGGGCTACCTGCAGCTCTGCCAGCTTGGCTCGCAGCGTCATTTCCTCCGCGGCCATGGCCGCCTCCTCAGCATCGATGGCGGCTATGCGAGCAGCCACGGGATCTAGCGTAGGGTACTGCGGCTGCTGCGATGGTGGCTGCTGGTAGCTCCACCTCCCCATCGCGTTGGCCTGCTGCAGGTACGAGGCGGGGTTGAGGGGCTCCGCCACGTGCGCCATCCGTGGCTGCTGCGAGGTGCTTTGAGAATAGGGGTTCACCACCGACGGCATGAGGCAGCTGGAGAGGCGTGGGGACGGCGGCGGCGCAGGTGCCGTTGCCGCATGGGCACAATTAGCAGAGCTGCGGTCCATAGAGGGATGCAGACTCGAGCTGGGCTTCGGGCACTCACCGGCTGTGGTGGTCGGTCCTCCCGTGCTCGTGGCGACAGCAGGATGGGAGGAGGCGATGCGCAGTCCCTCCACCTCCCTTGCTGGGACTGTGTAGTAGGACGGCGCGGCGCCCTCAGGCCTGCGGTAGTACAGCGGCGGCGTGATGGACCGCAGAGCGCCGTATGGATGACCCGACATGGGAAGGAGGGAGAGAGAGAGACGGCTGGGGTGGGGTGTGCAGCAGTGTATGCAATGCGCGCCCCATACGTTGTAGGGATGCAGCAGAAAGAGAAGGGAGGAGGGGGGAGAGGGGGTATGCGTGCTGTTTATCAGCAGCGGTCTCTCGCTCTGTATGTTTGCCTACTTGTTAGCCTGTGCGGGGTGGTGGTGCGTGTATGTGCTCGTATGGACGGTGGCCAAGAGAGAAGCCACCCAGACACGTCGAAGCTGCGCGTGCGGAAGGCAGAAGGGGAGGAAGGGGAGAAGAGCGCAGGAAGTACACCAGGCTGGGCGTGTAGAGTAACGAGACGGCAGCGGCCAACCTATGCGGGTGGCCACCTCTACTGAGCGTGTAGCGACCGTTGCGCAGGCGGGAAGGGGAGAGGATTTGATGCTGAGGTGCAACACCAGCGCCAGTGAGTTAGCGCGTCATGTAGTTGCTGTTGTCTCACTCGACGAGCGCACACCATCAGACACGAGCCATGTTTAGGTATCCGCCAGAGAAGCCAACGAACCGGGAGAGAGGTGAGAGGGTGGGCCGAAGAGTGACAGACATGCGGCCAATACTGAGCCTTCCCCGCTCCACCACCGGCGCCAGCATCACCACCAGCAACGGCGACAGTGCTTGTAAACGCGAAGCACGTAACGATGACGACCGCCGCCTACGGGGCACGAGCGTGGGAGCGGAAGAGGTGGAGAAGCGGGGGATCGAAGGGCGCGAGGGAGGAAGGGGTGGGGTGGGGGACATTTAGGACGCACACACACACACAGACACAGAAACATTTACGAAACGATAGGAAAGATATGCCGAATCACAGAGTGGGAGAAGGCGAGCGAGAGAGGGATGATCCGACCGCCACACACATTTACTCAGGTGCAATTACAAGCGCTAAGTACTTCTCGGTTGATTCATCATTTATCAGAAATCTATGGGCTGGAGGTGGGGGTGGGGACGAGTAAGGGGGGAGTCGGGAGGGGCACAGCACTGTTTTTCGATTGCCCCCCCCCCCACACACATTTGTCTGCATCTCTCACCTCAAGTGCCGGAATACAAAGCGCGCCGTTAGGCTCCGATTCATCGAGTCTAGCGCTCTCTTCATGTGCGCCGCACTTGTCTCGTTCACCTCCTTCAGCAACCATCTGGGCTTCGACTTGAACCGCTGCACAAACGGGTGAGCCGCACGCTTGTCGGCTGTCTCGAATGTGGGGAAGGACGAGATGGCTAGCGTGCGCTCCTGCCAGTCAAAGCGCAGCCCCACATCCCAGCTGTTATCAAGAGCTGTGCGACGCAGCACCATCTCATCGTCGGTGAACGACTCCATCACAACGTTGCCGCTGGGCAGCACTAGCGCCGCACGGCTCACGAATTCAGCAGCAGGCTCCTTCTCCGCTGTCGGCACTGTCAGCTCAGCAGCGGCATGCGCTGTCTTCATCGCCGGCGAGTTCGTTGGGTTCGCTGGGGCGTAAGCTGCTGCCACGGGAGCAGCAGCTGGCAGGGTGTACGTCTGGCGCATACTGAGGCGTTCTGCGGCCCGTTTCGCATGCTTTTTGATCTTATCCTTCGCCGCTTGGCGCCGCGCAGGAGACGGGGAGGAAAAGGTGTGTAGGAGAGGGCCTTTGGCGTTGCCCGAAACTTCTGCTTGTGCTGGTGGCACGTGCACCTCGGCGCGCGGCAGTGCCTCTGGCGGCTGTGTTGCTTCCTTGTCCTCAGCCGCTGCCCAACGCGCCCCCGTCACCTCAGGAGTCGCCGTTGTCTCCTCGGCATTCATATCCGTTCCCATCTCCACGGAAGGCGCCTCCGCCCCGCGTGTTCTCACCACCGGAGGCGGCTCCGTCGCTGAGAAGGCCTCAGTTTCCTCCGCAGATGCCACCGCCTGGGCCTCCTGCTGCGGTGATGCATCGACGTCTGCATTGTTTGTTTCTGCAGGCTCTTTCGCCTTGGCGGCCAAAGATGACGCTTCCGCGCTCACGACTTCATCGACGGGGCTCGTGATGGTGGAGGTAATGTGCTGCGACGATGACTCGTCGCCAAGACGCTTCTTTGCGTGTCCCCGCTTGCCGGCCCGTTTCGCCTTGCGAATCGCCTTGAGCATGTCTCGCACATTCGTGACGCGCACCACCTTCTTCTGGGAGTGCGCCGAGGCTGGCGCCTGTATCGCAGCCGACTCTGAGGAAAGAGATGCCTTCCCCACATGCGGCTCGTCAACCTCTTCAAGGGCGGTTTCCTCAGTCGCGGTGGGACGATCATCCGCCATCGGCTGCAACGCCTCAGTCGACCCTGCTTCAAGCGCTGCTGTGGCAGGAGCAGCTTCGCTTTCGGCGCTCAGGGCACTTTGCCGCGCCACCGCTTCCTCCTCGACTCCAGTCGACTCCGCCTCCACCATCACGCCACTGCCTCTCACGTCAGGCGAAGACTCGGCGGCCTCCATGACGGCATGCGAGTGGGGAGCGGCAGGTTGAGCTTCCACCGAAGCGGTGGTCGCCTCTGTAGCCGCCGCCGTCGCCACCGGCTCGATCCGGTCGGCATTCGGCACCTCTTCGGAAACGGTGAAGAAGCTTTTATAGGGCGACGGTGCCATGCGCGTCTTCGAGCTCTTGGTTGCCATGCGCGCCTGACTCATCCGGCGCGGCTCCTCTGCTAGGGCCGTGAAGGGGACTACGCTCTCGGTTGTCTCGGTGACAACCACTGCCGGCTCCACCGCTGAAGCTGCAGAGGCGTTATGCGCGCCTAGTGGGCTCTGCGTCCCTTCAACTGCCGGTGCCTCTTCAACAGCGTCTAGAACCGCCGGTATCTTTGTTTCTGTGCCCGTCATTCGTGCGTCTCCCATGGACTCCGTCTGCGTGGTGCTTACTACCGCAGGTTGTAGTACCTCGGTAGCCTCCATTGCGTCAACATCGGCAGTAGTGACGGGGGCGTCTGTCGGCACAGGGGTGCCTTCTGGCTCTGCCGGCGGCCTCGAAAATACCGATCGCGGCACCCGTGGAGGGCGGAAACGCTTTGGGATACGATTGTAAGCCGCTATCTCGCGCCGCCGAATCGCCGCGGCAGTCAGCCGCCTCGCCTTCTTCTTTGAGCTCTGCGCCTTCGAGCTGTGCTGTTTGCGCTGCGGAGCGGGCGGAGTGGCAACTTCCACCTGCAGAAGCGGTTCTGCCGTCATGGCCACCTCGCCACTCGGTGCCCCAGGGGCTGCAACCTTGGTAGCCTGAGCGGCCTCTGTGAGTGGAGCTGGTGCCTCCTCGAGACGTGCCGCTGCGGGCGTGGGCGCCGTGGGCTCAGAGGCGAGCGCCTCCGCCACCGCGGCCTGCGGCGGTAGCCTTTCACGCTTCATGCTGCGACGCCTTGCCATCGCCCGCGTGGCCGTCGCCTTCGTCGCAGCCACTTCAGCCACAGCTCCTGCTGCAGCTGGAGGAATCGGTGCGGTATTCACCGTCGGCGCTGTGGGCACCTCTGCCGCCTTGGTAGCTACGACCTCAGCACCGTTCACAGTTACTGCAGTACACGCCTCTGCGGGCGTGGCAACTGTTCGTGGAATCAGCGGAGTCGCACCAGTCGTCGGAGGCTCGTCCATCTCCACAAAAAAGCGCTTCTTTTTCTTCGTGGCGCGGCTCATGGTGGGACGGCCAGATGGCGCCGCAGCGGCGGCGACGGTCGTCTCTGGGGCCGTGGATTGAGGCGTCAAGGAGGCGACGCGCTGCGGAAGCTCCACAGGAAGAGCCGCCGAGACGGGAGCTGTTGGCACCGCGGGCTTCTCGCGTGCGAACGCAGCTGCACAACGGGAAGGTACGCTTTCGGTCACTGCGGCTGCTACGGCGGGCGTCGCTTCAGGGATAGCCACCGCAGAGACAAGGTCGCTACCGCTGCGCGTGAGCTTTGCCGCTGCGCCTTTGGTATACTTCTTTGAGATGCGATGCGTTGCCATGCGACGCGCAGCCGCCGGAGCGGGCGGTGCATCCGCCACGGGGCAAGCCTTCTCGGCCACCTCCTCCACTGTGGTGGTTGCCGTCGCGGGTGGCGCGGGAGACGGCGCCTTTTCCACTGGACGCGTCCTCACCGCATATTCCACAGCATCACTCGGCGCCACCGCAGCGTCTGAGGGCACTTGAGGCGTTTCTGCCTTGACGGTGAGCGGTGGTGCCGCCGCTGTTTCCCCGGCCACGCTGGCATCCACCTCGGCGAAGAGCCTCCGCTTCTTTGGAATACGACTGATTGTGGCGCGGTGGGCCGTAGTCATCGCCGCTGGTACTGCGGGAGACGGCGCCTCTGTAATAACTGCTGCTGGCTTCCTGAGATCAGGAAAGGTGAAAGCTTGCGCAATGGCTGTCTCAGATACAGCCGAGGTCGGCTCAGCTGGCGGCGCCTCCACTGCTTCGACTGGTGCCGTCTCCAGAGCCGGCGTCGACACGGGCGGCTGGGGCAATGGGGAGGAACAGATGTCTCGGGGCGCCGCGGGAGTAGTGTCTCTGAGGTGTTTGGCTTTGCGCGCGAGAGCGGCCGCTGCGCGCCGCTTAGCACGCAGTCGTCCGCGATGTGCACGGATGGCTGCTCGTGCCGACTTCACCGACGGCACTGCCGGCGCTGGTGTAGCTGGAGCTACCGCTTCGCCAGCGGTCACCGCAGAGGCAGCTGCGGCAACATGAGTTAGCATCACAGTAGCACGAGTCTCTTGCACCAATGCTGCAGACTCTGCTGAACGAGCGGCCGAGGCGGGTGCGTAATTATGTGCTGCCGTCGCGGGAGCTTCCTCGACGACCGGCCCTCGTGCAGCGGTCGCTGCGGGGTCCGCGGAAGCGACCTCCGGTTGCCCAGACGTAGCGACAGGGGGCTCCAGTGAAGTTGGCGGCTTCGCGGCAGGGGCAGTCGCAGTGGGCGGCGGCGCCACTGGCGGGGCCACGGGCGCATGAGGAGCTGCTGTGGGTGGCGCTTCAAGGCGCGGAGTCGCACCTGTGAGGCGAAGGCGCTTGACGCGAGATCGTCGTGGCGCCATCGCGTTGAGAACCTGACGATGAAAAGGCGAAGATGAAGCGTGTCAGCGCGCTTGTGTGAAGAAAGGCGCGCACGCAGTCGCGCGTTCTGTCTTGTGAGGTATTCGTTCACTCGGCGTGCGCGCAGACTGCAAAGGACTCAGCGAATGTGTCTATGAAAGGGAAAAGGAAAAGTGTCTCTATGAGAGGTGTGTCTGTGTGTGAGGAGGGGTATGGCGTATATGAGGCGGTGCCCCACAAACCTGCGGGCGTACGCGCCGTGCAGCCGGTGAAGGGCGTCTATGAAAAATTATGAGAAGGGAGAGAGAAGCACCCGGGCACAACACGAAGCACACGTGACAGAGTCGAGAGGTGTTTGTGTGAGTGGATGAGAGCAGTGGTTCCACATGAAGCGCTTCGGTAACGAAGTTGAAGCTGTATGCCGCTGGTGCCTTCACGGCGTCACATGCATGTATGCGTGTATATATATATATATTTCAGCACTGAAGCTCCTTTACAAAGGACTCTGTCGGCACTCACGCGTGAGGGGTGCCATGGAGTCACGGAAGAGCAGCAACGTGGAGGAGGGAGAGAAGAGAGAGAGAGGCAAAGCCGCAGAGGTTTAGTGGCGGGGTGAGAGAAGCACACTGTCACAGAGCGTGCGGTTGACGTTTTTCTTGCAGCATGGACAGCGGATGCTGACGCGAACTCCTCCTCCTCCTCCAAGAAGCGCGCAAACACACGGAGAGGCCCCTCACCTAAAATGTTACACACACACACACTGAAAGAGACGAGGCCGATGGTGGTGATAGACGGCTCGACGGGCTCTGAGGTGAAACGGAAATACGAATGCGCCTCTTGTAGTGGTGTCGGGCGGTGCGTAGTAAGAGGGGAGGAGAGCGCCTCGGCCTCCCCACCAGAGGGGCTCGCGCGAGGAGAGCCGAATTGAAAAAAACACGCCCAGAAGAGAAGGGGTCGCAGCGCGAAACGGCCGCACGCAGTACTTCTCGTTGCCGGACGCGTCTGGTCAAAGTACGGGATACCACACAGACCTGAAGGGGGCGCAGTGGCGACACTGAAAGCGCGCCAGTGCGCATTGCAGTGAGAGCGAGACGAAGCGCGCACATCAACGCGGCGGGAACACATTTCGTCACCGAGAGAGAATAGCACGCCTGCACAAGACGGGGAAGAGAGCAGAAGGGGGCAACGGCGTCGTCTTTGATGATTCTGGTGTAACTAGACCACGTGAACACACCCGAAACCAACGGAGGAGGAGCGCATCAATGAAACGGCCACGCCTCCCCCCTCCCCCCTCCAACGAGGACAGAAGGATGAGGAGGAAGAAAACAGAATGCGGCGCTCATGCGACCGAAGACACACCGGCAAAGAGGGGGCGGGTGGCGGACGCCAAAGGCCACGCGGGAGCCACAGGCGCGGTAAGGAAATATGCGGCACATAAAGAGAGCCAATGCGAATAAGAATAGAGGAAACAGAGCCGACTGTGCAACGAAGAGTGGGGCAGTGGTGGCTGGCGCACTTCGCACAGGGAGGGAGGATAAGAGGGGGGGAGGAGAAAGGGGGAGGGGAAGCAGATAGATGGCTCTGGTGGGTAGACAACTGCCGAACAAGAGCGCTGCAATAGTGGCAGAGGACTAGGGGGACAGTGAAGAGCGGAGAGAGCGATGAAGGCCAAGTCGGGCGAATCTCTGCGGCTCAGCTTTTCTACTTTCCGTCCGTGAAGTGTTTCTGCTGGGAGGGGGCAGAGTGAAGGTGCACCGACGCCCATGCGCGTACTTTGGCGAGGATGTCCCGCCCGAGGGAGGCCCAACGGCAAAGAGAACACACAGAAGAGACCCACTGGGGGGAGCCGAGCCAACGACTCGACACACACACGCACGCATGCGAGGGCATCACTGCACAGTGGTGCGATGAGGGGATCAGGAGAACAACGGTTCGAGGGCATAAATCGCGCGGCTACTGGGTCCTTTTCCTCTCCCTCGGCCCAGCGAACACCCTTCTGGAAGGGAGTCCACAGCCCTCGCGGATACATCTGCAAGCCTGGCAGAGCTCCGTGGCCGCTTCAACACAGCTCAGAGACATATACACACATACACACACAAAAAGCGGTTGCGCGGAATGGATGGCAATATGAGTCTCACGTAGCGTCGATGAACAAAACGTGAAGGGAGGGTGGCGGTGAGTATTCAAAATAAGGTGACTGGCCGGTGACGATTGCGTGGCCGGAGAAGAGCAGCAGACAACGGGGGAGAGGGGCGAAGCAACGCGAAAGGGGGACGGAGGGAAGGGAAGGGGGTGAGGGCGAAACGATAGGGATGTCAGCACAGAGCCTGTGGTGTCTGCTGTCCCACCTCTCAGTCGCAGCGACGATCTGTTGGATGCCGACGAAAGGTAAGAGCAGACACCGTACGTACAGCCGCTTCGTCTAGCGTGTACTTCTGCTTGTGGTTCTCATTTCCTCCGCGGTTAGCAGAGTGAGCGAGCGGAAGGGTTGGGCGTGGCTGAGAATGTCCCATTCCTAACCGTTATGGATATGCTATGCCTGTATGGCACGCACACTCTCACGTGGACATACGCAGAAGAGGAAGGGATCGAGTGGGCCGCTTTGAAAAAAAAACGCTCCCTTCTCTCGTGTGCCTCCCTCGTTCCAACTTTTTGAATGATGCTGGAGCGCTTAGTTTTTTTTTCACTTCCATTTCTTTGTAATTTACGTCTTCGTTATGAAGGATGGACACACATGTCTTACACACAAATCCAGTCACCAACACACACACACACACACACGACACACCCACCAAAAAAGAAAAACATAGTGAAGGGGAAAGAGGCGCCGGCACGCACTCACATACACAGACTGGCGCGCGCGTGAGCAAACCTTCTTGGGTGGTTTTCTTTGCATTTCCTTTTCCACCTATTAGAGCCTGGACATTGACAGCAAGCCGTACGCCCAAGTGGGCCGCCGTTGCTGCATGTCTGTATTTTTTTTGCTCTATGTCGAGGACACCATTCTCACTCTGGAAGCAGAGAAAGAGAGAGAACGAGAGACGGCGCGCACGACTTCTGCACGTTCATACACTTATATGCAGAGAGGCCAGCGTGCAACGAATGAGCGCGCTGGCCAACTCAGAGCCACCGTCCTAAGAGACAGGTCGATGTGCCCGCTGAATCCCCCTCCAGCCCCCTCCCCCCGACACACGCACCGGATAAGAAAGAGGAGAAGAGCGCCAAAGGCACAGAAACAATCAGAGCTCAAATGAGCCTCTTTTGGTGTAAGGGTAGATGGGCACCTGTCTCTTCTCGGCTTGTGGTCTCCGGCGGCGGTGGTCGAGGGGGAGGAGGAGGAGGGGGGTACAGCCGCTGGACACCACAGAACAACGAGCGGCCGCAATGGGGTGGGGACAGAGAGGGTAGGGAAAGGAGGAGGAGACAGACGGACAGAGAGACACGGAGATGTCCTGTTCCAATGTGCAGACGACCATTTCAACAAACAAGCCGACCAATGAAAAGAAAAAAGCGTCCCCGCCCTTGTCCAGACACGCCACGCACTGCGTCAGAGGTGATGCGGCGAATGCGAAGGGAAACAGAAAACCAAAGGGGAAACAGAACAGAGAAAAACACACACGAAAAGAGGCGGGCAGAGTTTGGGTAGCAGACACGCGGGCAGCTGGAGAGGAGGGGGGAGGAGGAAAGGGGGGACCACCCGACTGCCTCTTCCCTCCCCTCTCTGGGAAGGGGGCTAGAGGGGGGAGAGAGGGGAACGGGAGAAAGGCAACAAAGAAGAGGTGAGGCATTGTTACATGCGAGTACACGTACATGTACACTTACACAGTCTTAGTTGAGCGCACGAGGCCCATCAGCGCGGGTGTGTGCATGGCTGTGCGCGCGAGCACGTGTCGAGGAGGGGGGCACAGTGGCGAGTGAACGAGTGGGCCACCATGCCGAAAAAGGCTAAAAGAAACATAGTCCGTATGCGCACGTCACATCACGTGCACGCTCGAGAGCAGAAGCGTAACACACAAAAAACTCAAAGAAAAGCAGTCGATGCCTTGATGTGTTAGGATACCTCTACAATGTCGCTGACCCGTCCCACTATGCCTCTTTCAACGTGAGCAGCACAATGAGGTCGCCTTCCGCCGAAGCAACACGAAAAGACAGCAAGAGAGAGAAGGAGAGAGATAGAGGGACGACCGTCAACAGCTGACTGAGCGAAACGCGCAGCCAAAATGAGGAAGGCAGGGCAGAAATGGATCGGGAGCATGTGTCACCGCGTCCCCCGAGAGGCCTCATTGCTCTTGCCCAGTCTGATTCGGTACCGCTCTCACGTGCGCGACGGCTCTCTGCGACTCTACGGCCCGCTTGTCACGGTGAAGGTGGGCGTGGTCATGATGAGGTCCTCGTCGGGCTCCGGCGCGGTGTAGCGAGCAATGTGGCGGAGCCGATTCGAGTCCGAAAGAGCGTGCTTCTTCACCTCCCCACTCATGTTCCAGATGGACGCGGCCGAACCACGGCCCATGTCGCCGCTGCTGGTGCTCTCGTGTGGGGGCATGCCGCTGTGCTTTGTATAGCCCATCGCGCTGTTGGCGGCACCACCAATGCTGTAGAGCTGGCTGCGCCGACCGAGGTTGTAGAGGTTGTCGTAGCTGCCGTAGTACTGCGTTTCGGCCTGTTCAGTGAGCGGGCCCATCGCGCGAGGGCCACGGGACGGGTTGCGTGGGTAGCGCATGGAGGGAATGTCACCGCTTGACTGCGATGACCGGATGGCTGGCCCACTCGCCGATACCGTAAAGCCACCACCGTTGTTGAGGCCAGGGGACGAGTAGGCACTCGCGCCGCCGCTGCCGGGGACGCTGGAGTAGGGTCCAGGCATGCTGTTACTTCCGGTGCCGGTGCCGGATGGGTTTGTGCGGCGCATGATCTCTGCCTGCGTCTTCTGCCAGCGGCCCCACGAGGTGCACTCGGGGCTCTTGTCCGCATAGCTCACCTGAATGTATCGTACTTTGTTCTCCTCTTCGTCTGGTGAGGAGAAGGTGAAGACGTTGTGCAGCGCGGCGATGGCTGCGTCAGCCTCCGTCGTCGTCTCATACCAAACAAAGGCTGTTGGGATGCGGCGCTCCTCGTTGGGTGTCACCGTGGTGGAATGGCGGACAATGTTGAGGTGCAGAATCTTGCCATAGCAGCTGAACACAGGGTAGAGATCCTGCTCTGTGACGTAGGGCTCCAGCTGGCCGACGAAGATGCGCGCTTTCGACTGAGACACAGCGTACCGCGACGGGCGAACGTTGTGCGACATGGCTGTTGTGTCGGCCTCGGTGAAGGGAGTGGGGGGGGGGAGTGCGAGAGAAGGCTCTGAGATGGCAGAGGTGGCTACCGCGCTTCACTACGGGAAGCGTTCTACACGCAGCCGCGTCTGTGCGCCAGCCAAGAGAGCAAACGCGCGAGCGAACAGACAGACAGACAGAGAGGTTACACAATGAAAAGCCACCCAGGAAATCAGATTCGCCAACTCAAACAGCAGCAGCGTTCCACACGTGCACTACACCGCAAACGGCAGTTCCCGTTGGAACGGCAAAGCAAACACACGCCAAGACACAATATATATATATATGTATATGTATATGTATATATATATATATGTGTGTGTGTGTGTGCGTGTGCCCGAGTCTAAGAAGGCGAATGATAATTGCTGATGGTGTGACAGTTTTTAAAGAAGCGATGGAGAGTGCACGCGTGTGTGCGTGTGGTAGAGAACCGCTCTGCGGTGGAGTGAGGGCTCCGCCAGCACGAGAGGAGGGAAGAAAACGAACACCTACGACGAAAAAGGAAAAGAGAGGAGAGACGAAGCTGAAAAATATTAAACACTTCGCGTACTTTAGGAGAGGAGCGCGTTGGGAGAGCACAGACGCCGACTTTACCAATGGACACGGCTTCTCTTTTCCTTTCTTTTAATTTTTTTTTCAGGGGAGGGGGAGAGGGCTGAGGGGATGTCTTTTCCTTTTTTCGGCTCTCTCTTCTAAAAAGCACCGGCGCGACACAGCGAACGAACAAACAGCAACTAAAAAGAGCGTGTACCTCTCGTGAGCCTTGCTGCGTCACAGGCCCATGCGCCTTCGAGGAAAAAAGAGTGTGAAGGGTTGAGAGAGAGAGAGACGCGCGCAGCGGCGACGCTTGTGGCCACTCCGGCAGCAGCAGACACCACAGTCGACAGTGAGGAACAACGCCAAAAACAGAGAGAGGCCCACGCTAAAGCGAAACCGCCAAGGGACGTGTGTGTGTGTGGGAAGGGTGGGGGGGTGGGGTGCACAGGAAGCGCGGGAGCTGAAGCACACGCCGACCGACAGCAACGGCTGATGGGGAAGCGAGACAGGGGGTAGAGGAGGGTGAAGAGGAGAGAAAAAGAGCGAAACAGCAGCAGCAGCAGCGGAGTGAGGAGAGGAGGGAGGGAGAGGGAGGAAGAAGTGCGCGAAGGGGACAATGCAAAGGCAAAACGCGCTCCCCACAGAAACTGAGGCGTCAATCAGGCACACACACACACACACCTTAAAGCAATAGGCACGACGGTGACGACCACCGCAACGTCAAGAGAGTGGAAACAGCAGCAGTTGATGAAACGGCAGCGAAGACGCTACAGCAGAAAGAGAGAGAGAAGCGAAAGGGGAAAGAGAAGGCGAAGCCGGGCGGTAAAGGAGGCGGGGGCGGTGTCGACGTCGTCTCTGCTCCGGTGGGTATGCGTCGCCGTCTGTTGTGGCCGCGTCCCCTCTTCTGAATTCTACGGCGTATGCACACGCGGATGGAGGTGCGGCTACCGCGACAGTATCTACGAGTGCGTGCAGGTCGTGAGGACGCGAGTATGACAGGAGAAATGTCAATGGAGTCTAAGTGAGGACTGCGTCCACTACGGTAAGCACAGAAAGTGGGCCGTATTTCTTTCCCCTCCTTTCCCCTGTGCACGTTGTTGCGTCTGCGAAACTTATCTGTTAATCGGCAACGCCGAACTCACGTGCACACACGCGCACACCAGCGGTCGGGAGCTCCCGCCTCTGTAATGGCGAGTGACTGGAAAGGGCCGAGGAGGCGGAGAAAACGATGAGCCTCACGCACGTTTCGAGGACACAAAGGGAACACGCATGCACGCACCAGAGGAGCACGCACGAGTCACAGCGTGGCACACGCGCGTGTGGACGCAGCAAGCGACAAAAAAATGAAGAGAGCACAACACAACACAACAGAAAGAGAGCGCACACACACGAAGGCAAAAGGAAAAAAAAAGATGGACAAAAAAGATTTCTTCGGATGCGTTGGGCACATGGCGTTTGGTATGAAGCACATCGGCGTGCGTTCGCGCGTACGAGAGTGGGAGGAGGACGCGCGGGAGACGAACGAGAAGAGGGAGCAAAGCAACGGGCGAGCGAATGTGGCGTAGAGTGTGTGGCGGGCTCATGAGAGGCGATGGTTCCAATGGTCTGCCTGCGAAAGCCGCATCGCATACTGACTGGAGCGAAAAGGAGGAGGTCGGAGGCAGCCGAGGCTCAGAGGGCCGCCCTCAATGGCGGTGCCACAACGGGTGCCAGGGGTGAGGGGTGCAGAAGACGTGCCCATCTGTCGCGCAACCTCCTTTGTACGCATCGCAAAGACAGCGTTTGACTCGTGAGCCACTTCTGCTATCTCGCGTATCCTCTCTTGTGGAAGACGGCGGAGAGAGAGGGAGGGAGCTCCCCTGCTTTTATTTTATTTTTCCGATTCAGTTCGGCCGAGACGGCGGTGCTATACGAGGAGTCACACAAACAGTCACACATCGGCCTCTTCCTGTTCCTCACGTTCTTTTCGGGCGCTCCTTTGTAGCAGTCATTCATCGCCAAAGAAGGCCATGGCCTCCTCGTCCACGGCGTCTGTCCATTCTTCGCCGTTTCCTGCGACCTGCATCGCAGGCGTTTCGACAGCGCCGGCCTTTGCTGTGTCTACAGATGGTGCCGGAGGCGGCGCAAAATTTTCGACGGCGTTTGGCACCGTTGCCTCTCTCATGGGCTGCTCTGTCGTCGTCTCGATAGGTGCGGTGGCGAGGTTAGCCATGGAAATCGTTGCGGCTCCCGCCCGATTTGGACTGACGTCTGTGAAGGTGATGTGGAGCGGTGCGGCGTGCACGTACACCCCTCTGGCGCCAAAGACGAGAATGTGCTGGGCTGATCTGGCATCGAGCGGCAGAGATGAGGCCAGTTGGCAGTGATGCCGCTCCGCGGTGCTATTGGTGCACCTGGGGTGGTCACTCAGAGGTTGGGTCCAGTGTGCCGCTTCGGCAGATATGCGGAGAGACACGGGGACCTCGTGCCAGCAGACACTTCTGCTCATTTTTAGCTCTGAGTAAGGAGCACCTCGTCAGCACCGCGCGCAGCTTCCGACGCTACAAAGGCGGGTGGGGACGAAAACACAAGGGCGAAAAGGCATCGAGATGCACCTGAAGCGGTGGGAGGGGGAAAAGAGAGACAGTGAAGAGGTGCAGAGGAGAGAGCAGCTGCCGATGGGGGGTGGACAGAATAAAAAAGAAGAGCGCCTCTACGTCAGCAGTGGGCATGCGAGGAGAACGGCGGGAGATGTGTGCAGCAACATGTCCGAAGGCACTCGCGTGCTGGAGAGGTGCAGCGCCGAGAGTACCTCGTCTCTCTTCGTTCCCGCTGATGTTAAGCGCACAGCTCCCCACCTAAGGGTCCGCTTTTAAGCGCACCGAAGGCAGGTCACGACGCACACCGTAGTCGAGGTCCTGATGATCTCAGCTGGGGTGGTGCCCTTCGAGCGAGAGCCGCGAATAAGAGGAGGCGGGTGCCTCTCGTCGCACGAGATGGCTCGTTCATGTTTCCCTCTCATTGGCAAACCTCCCGTGCTGCCCAACGTGGATGAGCCTCTTCTCCTTCCACAGACCCCAAGGGCACGTGGATCCGACGGCGGCAGACACTCCTGCATAGAGCGCACCCACAGGGTGAGGGAGAGAGCTGCGCATTCGTCTACTAACTGCCCCATGCCCCTCCCCCTACTCATTCACACATAAACAACAAAAAAAAGAGACATAACCCCATAAGACGGGCTGCCGCCTCACAGGGGGGCGCGACCGGCAGGCGCATACGGCCAAACACGGGCGCGCGCGGTGGAGGCGGTGGGGGTGGGGATGGGAGGGGAAAAGAGAGGTGCAACATAGGGGGCGCCTCGGATGAGGTGTCGTGGGTGAGACAGCAGTGAGAGAGGAGGGGGCGGAAGGGGAGGACTTGAAGGACATCCCATCCTCGGGTGGGCTCTCTACACGTTCCTTTATTCTCAGAGAAGAAGTACGGCGCTTCCACTTGGATTTGGTCCTTCGAGATGCGATGTCTTCGATGGCATTCGAAGAAACGCAGGCGCGCACCGAAAAAAAAGGGAGAGGAGGAGAGCGGTGCACGTCCGCAGCAGCACAGCTGACCGACCGCCGCATGAGAAGCTGAAAAGAGAGCGCTCTCCTCTCCCTTCCTGCACGGGGGGGGCCGGTGTCGTCGCGTCAGCAAATCCCAGATGACGGCAACAAGCAGGTGGACACGGGGGCAGCAGCAGCTGCTTGTTGCTCGTCAGAGAGTGGTGAGGGATGGCCGGGGAGGAGGAGAAGCAATCTACAAGCCATCCGTGTAGTTACGCAAAGAAGAGAGGTGGATGAATAGAAGAGGAGAGAAGGGCGTGGGCGCAGAGACGGCAGAGCAGCGAGACGCCTTAATCCTTACACAGGCGCGTATACTTCGCGACCCACCACAGACCAGAGGAGAGAAGGGGAGCTGAGCACCGCTGCACGGACTCGCAGTAGTGCAAGCCAGCAACGACGAGAGCAGAAGTGCGTTGCTGCATCCGTGCACGAAGAGGACGGCTGCGGCTTCCCTTCCGATGGAGAATATAAAATGACATATATGTCTCTGTATGCATACATGAGCTTCTTCATATATATATGTGTGTGTGGTGTACCCCTCCAGCGTACCCATTGTGTCTTCGCACCACGAAGTACGCAGGGGAGTGACTTCTGGGCTGCGCGCGCATCCATTAGCGAACGCCGTGACTTCCAAGAGGACACACACACACACACAGACACATTTTTTATAGCTACGCGCATGCACGCAGAGAGCGCGGTGGTGAAGGAAAAAAAAGAGACGAGGGAGGGGGAGGGAAGGCAACCGAAATGTACGCACACACGGGGGGGAGCTTTGTGGTAAGTCGAAGGCGTGCAGCGAAAGCCCTGCCGGCAAGCATATACCAAAGGTCGCGCACCTCCCACCTGAGCCGCTGAGTTCAGGAGAAAGAGCCACGCAGCCGCGAGGCCACCGCTAGTCTACAACCCAATGGCAGAGGAGGGACCTGTGTGCGTGGGGGAGGGAGGGAAGGGGGGGCATCCTCTCTTGCACTGGAAGGTGAGCGCGCGCAAAGCGGATAGCGGAAAGCAAGCAAAAAAATGGACGGCGCAGCAAGAAGGAGATCCGTGCGGAGAGCAGTCACATCAGGCTGATTCGCATGCATGACGCAGAGAGGAATGGGGGAGGGATATGCATCAGTGCCGGTGAGTCGTCCAATCAGAGGGCACGTGTTGCACAGTGTACGGGAGCCGAAATGGAAACAAGGGAAAGGCTACAGGGAGGGAGAGAGGGAGGGGTGGCGGTGGTGGCCGTGGGGAGGGGGGAGGAGGAGGTGAATGAAGAGCAGAGAACATGAAGAAGGGCGCGGGTGAGGTGGTAGCGGCGGTCTCGCTACTCAGAGAAAAAAGAAAGGAGGAAGCGTTCGAAATGCCTGTCGGATGCTCGACGCTTCCGGGTGCTCGTATAGCCCCGGGGACGCTACCAGCGGAGGGTGGGGGGAGGGACATGGCGGCTTACATTACCGTGCAGCATCTGCTCTTCTCTTTGTCGTTCTTAGATGCCGCGAGCACGCTGGCCCCCGCGTTGGGCGTCGCCTCACCATGGGCACCCGTGGCGGAAGCATTCCAGTGGTTCTCCTGTGCCTCCTCATGCTCTGTAGAGGAGCCATCGACGTGCTCAGGGTTACCGGCTTCTGTTGCCGTATCGGTCATCGCCCCCCTCGCAGCCGCGGGCGAGGCTTTGGTCGCCGGGTTGTAATTGCCGGCGTTCTCGGCAGCGGGCTGCGTGGCTGCACTGTCGCTCGTGAACGGCGCCCCGCTCTCCCCCGACTTCGAACGGGCACCGTTGAGGAGGGACTCACGGGAGCGAGCGCGCCTACGGCGCACTTCTTCTGGCATCCGCACGAACACGCACGCTCCCGAACGCCTTGGTTCTGCCTCAGAGGAGTGACTGCGCCCCCCGACCGCCTGGGGGATCGTCATGCGCACCTGGCTCGATCCCGCAGGCACGGCGTCGCCCTGCACCTCGGCGTCCTGCGCCTGCACCTTCGCAGGCCGCTTCTTCCACGCCTCCTGACTCTCCCAGGCCGCTCCCTCAGCAACCACGGGTGAATCGATCAGGCGCTCATGCGAGGGCCTCTCCGCAGACCACTGCGTCTCGAGCGCAGAGGCGTACGGCGTCGCAGCCGCCCCGTTCGCCCTCGCACCCGCCGTTGCCTTTCCGTTGTATGCGTTTGCCATGGCGGCGGGCTCTGGCTTCCCTGTGGCGTGCGGCAGCCGACGGTCATCGGCATCGTACGCGGCCTGCTCGCGCATGACGGAGAGGCGGCACCCGCAGGAGGAGAGGTGTGGCACGGGAAGTGAGATGCGTGAGGAGAAGGGGAAGGGAAGCTTCCGCGGCATGCGAAAAAAAGACGCGCACGCACGCACAAAGGATAGGCAGACGCGGTATAGAGGCGGTATCGACACAAAATGGTCTTACCGGGTAAATACTGACCGAAAAAGAGCAGCTCGAGGGGTGAGTGGCGGGTAATGCGGGGACGTGGCTGCCGTGAGGTGAGCTCTCTGCAGCGACCGTAGATGCAGTGGTGCCAATACAAAACGGGCGCTTTCCCATAAAAGAGCAGCAAAGACAGTCAAAAAATAAAATGGCGGTGTAATGATGACGATGAGTTGACAGAGAAGCAGACCTATCGTGCGCGCGCGCGCTCCGACCCGTACACAGCCGTGGCGGCGTGTGTGCCACGGGAAGTCGGAGAGCCGTCGGACAGAATGGGGCGTGCGCAAATGGGAAGAAAATGTGCAGAGGCAGACAGGCGGGCACCTGTCCACGCTGAAGAAAAGAAGAGCGAGAGGACAGACATTCGCTGCTGAGAACCACATGAGGCCGTGCGCGCTCTCGACCATGAAGGTGACACTCGTTTCTGAGAAACGGGCGCCAAGCCTCCGCCACCAACAGGCTGGATGTTTCAGATGTCGATCACGGCGTTCTGCTGACCGGCTACGCGGGGTCATACAGCAGCTGTTGCTGCGGCGCTCAGTTGCTTGCGTGTCAGGAAGTGCGCCACGCTGGCCCAAAGCGTAGAACAATGCGCCGGCGCGAGTCTAGAGAAGCGGAAGAAGAAAAGAGAGGAGCCGCATGAGCGCGATCGACAACAATGACAAGAGGGCAGCCACACCGCGGCGTGCCCTGTGGCCCTGCTGGAGGCTGTCGCCGATGAGGAAGGGAGCGGCGCGGGTCGGTCGCCTGCGTATTGCCGCAGAGTTTATACGCAAAGAATAAAGATATGAAATGCGACGTTAGACCTGTGCAATCACAGCGCAGTGGACGGGGGGAGCTCGGGGAGGATCGGCACGAAGGGATCACGCGCATCCTGCGGTACGCGGCGTTGACAGATGCTGCCACGTCCGCAGGCTGCGCCACTGTAAAAGCAAACGCACCCGTGCGTTCTGGCGCGGCGACCACAACGCTGGCGCTGAAGAGGGCGAGGAGAGGGGAGAGTACGGAAGAGCTGCCCTCGAACCTTTTCGTGAGATATGCCCCCCCCCCTTCAGCGTTGTTGGGTGTTGCGCCAGCTCTGTCGTACACTGGACAACCGCCTTCAAGAGTGGCAGCGACGTGTACGCGCTGGCCATCTGGCGGCAACAGCCAGCGAGGCCCACGGTGCTAGTCGGCATACTCAGCGCCTAGACGCCCTCTTGTCGTGCTGCTCGCAAGCCTACGCACGCTGTGGTCATTGAGGCTGGCGAATGCTGTTCAGATGAGCTCTGTCTCCTCGGAGGGGGCCGTATGCCGGTGCGAGCCGCACCTGGACGCGCACAAAAGACGCCTTCAGGAGCTCCTCGCGCACCACAGAAGGAGTCCCTCGGCGTACGTACCTCTTCCATTCATTACCCACGCGTTTTGCTACGGTGGCTGCCGTGACACGCACACTGAGGCCCGTGATATCGCTCCTCCATTCACCGAGAATTCTGCCGTCACTCACGAGAGCGCCTTCCGCGGCGATGGGGCCCCGAGCGTTGAGCTGCGTGGTCAGGGCTAGAGCACCAACGCAGCTAGCCCCATCAGCGCACGAGACAGGAAAGTAAATCGGTTCCTCGGACTCTAAGTTCATGAAAGTGGATGTTGGCGTCATGCACACGCTGGGCGGTTTCTTGGTGCCCACTATCACCGCGGCCACGCAGCTCGTCGTCCTTCACTGTCGCAGCGAGCGAGTCCTTCGCTCACGCCCACCTGCCGGAATCGCATCTGTGTGGCCGGACATGGCATTACCGCCGTGGGCCGTGCCGTTCGACGCAGGAGACGAGGCGAGCAGGCTGGTGTGTGTGTGTGTGTATTTTCTGTGCAGTGGCTGTAAACGGGGTCGGACGGCACATACCCTCAGATGCGGCGGACGGCGTCGAAGCCAAGAAGTTCCGTTGGTCACACCGTGGTACAGGCAGTCGTGCTGCTGCGAGCGACGAGACCACAAGGGGGGGGGGCGGGCAGTGGTGGCGATGGGGATGGGGGGTGGAGGTGAGGGGTTGAGAAGGGTGTCTGGCGACTATGCGATTTGCCGGTGATATGAAGAGAGAGAAAGAGGGCGGCAGGCGGAAGTGCGCAGAGCGGGACGGGCGGGCGTAGCCGTGCCCATGCGAGAGCAGAACCCGCAGAGAAGGGTAACGGGCACGGGGGGCACGAGAAGCTTGGAAGCGGCGATTTCACAGGCACAGCGGTATGACGTAAGGCACCATCGATATCGCGGATGGGCGCTTGTTGGAGTCGCTGAGGAAAGCTGCCACCAATACATTACCGTGCTTGCCGCGCCTCGCCTGCGGCTGAAGGAGGTACACCCGTTCTGAGGGACAAAATCGGTGTTGGGAGTCTGTGAGGAGACCCGCACGACGCGGTAGTGAGAGGTGCGCCCGCTCTGCGGAGAGGAAGCAGCCCGACACAGTGCTGCCAGGCCGCTGCTCTGTTCGTTTTCTCACCTTTTTCGCTCCATCAGAGGTAATACAGCCCATACCGTACACATTCGACTGTCAGAGAAAGAAAGAAAGAGGGGGAGGGGGGAGAGAGCCGCCGCCGACATCGCGGACTTGTTTTTTTTTCTGCGCTTGTTGTTGTTAAGCCTCGGTCTGGGCTCTGCCTATACGTTAAAGATTCACTGGAAAGAGCGAGCGAGCGAAAGAAGGGAGGGGAGAGGGACAAAGACGCACGCAGGCGCACTCGCACATACGCGAGCACACAGCCGCACACACACAAACACACGTGCAAAGACACCTCCGTACATCCACACATCTGCCACGGGATGCGAAAGAAAAAAAAGTGCGCTAAAAACAAAAACACATCAGAAGCGACTCGGGGAAAGGTGGGGAGGGGGAGAGGTGAGAAAGCTGTTGCGACCGGATGTCTGGTGTGGTATGGAGGGCAGAGCGTGGTTGTTACACGTCCGAACCCAATGACAAGATTGTGCCACACTATCGAGTCTATTAGGCACGCTCATGTGTCAGCAAATATAGCAAAGATCATACATGGCATCAGAAGCACCCCCGCTCCAGCACGTACGTGTGCCTGCGTCTGTATGTTCATGTGGTGTGTATGTGTATGTGTGTGTGTATGCGTAAGAGGGGAGAGGGAGAGGGCACTTTGCCGAGCTCACATCGCCGTTCTTATCGGGCTGCGATTCCACCACTCACAGCTCAGTCTTCGGGCTCTGCTCGCTGTGCGTAGAGGACGTGCTCCCTCTCGCCTCATCTACTTCGTCTTCCCTTACCGCACACTTCGGTCTCCCCCCTCCCTATTTTCACTTGTCTGCCTCTCTTGCGGTTCCTTATCCTCTCCCCTTCTTCTCCATGCCGACACATATGCCCTCTGCCCTTCCCCCACCCCTCCCCCACGCCAGGCACACGCACGCACACCACTCTGACGGACGGACGGCCTCTCACTGACCCTCTTCTCTTGTCCATCGCGACATCAGCCCGACAGCCCATCACGAAGGAAAAAAAAGCGCAACGGTATCGGTAACGTCGCCATTTTCCCTCTCCTGTTTTTTTTCTGTGGTGAGGCCGTGCGCAATGCGAGGCCGTCCGAGGACGACCGTTAGCGGGTATGGGAGTGGGAGGCACTCCACCGCAGACAGTGCACGAGCAAGCGCACAAACGCACAAACACACTTAAGAAAGGCGACGCACCGGCACTCCCACACACACACATACACACACAAATGAATGCATAGATCAGTGAGGGAGTGCGCCGTAAGATGAGCCAACCGAACGCAAAAAAAAACGAAAGCAATCATCGCCTGAAAGAAGCATTCACAACAGTCAGCAAACACACTTTCATCCCAAGCAAGAGACAGGGGAAGAGAAGAGAGGAGAGAGGGAGGTGCGTGAGCGGGGAGGGGACCGCGGCCGTTTATTTGGCTTCCTCTTCTCTTTGTTCGCGAAGTGCTCTGACACGTATCCTCCCTCGTCTCCCCCCTCCTGTTCTTCCTCCTCCGCCCCATGTCCTGCCACCTGTTCGAACGGGGAAGGGGGCACCTCCCGCAGGCGCACGCGCACTTTCGCGCACTGACGCACCGCCATAGGTTCCAGTTATCCGTCGTGGAGGGAAAGCTGAGGCCAACCGCTCCAGCGTAACCTGCACGTACCTCGGCGTGAGAAGAAGGTGGGCCACAACCTCAAGAAGTTACGCGTGGACGATACCTTCCCCCTGCGTCGGTTCAGCTGTGCGAGTCAGTGGGAAGGCGATCATCCGAAGAGAGGTTGTGCCGCCGAGGGGCAGCAAGGAAGATATATATACGTACACACACATATATATATATGTGTGTACACATATGTAGGGCCACACGAAAGAATGCTGCAGGCGTCACAGGCGTGGGAGCAGTCGTACGCTAATGGTGCGTACGCTGAGGGGCAACAAATACGCACAGGCACCCGAGACGCCCGTCACCCTCATGCCTTGTACCACATGGCGCGCGGGCTCGAAGGCGTGCGTGTCGGTGCTCCAGCGCCTGCGGCCATCGAAGATGTAGATATGAGTGCGTCTTCAGTTCATCGTCTTCTTGATGTTGGCAGAGAGCCAGTCGAGGCCCTCGTAGAGACCCTGCGCGGTGGTACCGCAGCAGCCCTGAATGTACCAGTTTCGCTGGCGCAAGGTGTGCAGGCCAAGCTTCTCCGTCACCTCCGTCGTGCTCATTGCATTGGGTAAATCCTGCTTGTTGGCGAACACGAGCAGCGTCGCACTGCGGAGCTCATCCTCGATAAGCATCTTCTCCAGCTCCGTCTTTGCATCGCGCATACGATCTCGATCGTTGCTATCAACGACAAAGATGATGCCGTTGGTGTTCTGATAGTAATGGCGCCACAGCGGGCGAAGCTTGTCCTGGCCACCGACATCCCACATGGTGAATTTTAGATTCTTGTACTCCAGCGTCTCGACATTGAACCCAATGGTCGGAATCGTGGTAACGACCTCGCCGAGCTTCAGCTTGTAGAGGATGGTGGTCTTGCCGGCCGCGTCAAGGCCAACCATAAGGATTCGCACCTCCTTCTTCCCCAGCAACGCAGACAGCCAGCCGCCCATTTCGCTGAACGATGTGAGATCTTGAGGAGGACGAGAGGAGCTGCAGAGATGCCCTTCCGTGCGTTGGCGCGTATGGAGTGGAGAGGGAGGGAAGGGAGGGAGAGGTCCGCCTGCGAGGTGGCTGGTGTGTGAGGTGGGGGAGTCACCGGGCAACGGTGTGACAGAGATGAAGCGATAACGAAAAAAGGGACGTCTTCTGCTTTTCTCTTCCTTTCTATCTGTGCGTGTGCGTGCGTTTGTGTGCCAGTGAGCAAGCGCAGAGTGCAACTGACCGACCAGAGACAGAGACACAGATAGAGACGGGGGGTGGAGAGAGTGAGTGAGCAAGTCGGATTGATACGCGCCGATGAAGGCACACAAGAGTGGCGACAAAGAGAAGAGCGTGGGGCGGCTGATTGGTGCTTCCCTCTGAAGAAGAAAAGTGCTTTGCCTCTCTCGACGTGTCCTTCTTTTACGCAAATATTAGCTCCCGCGCGGCGCGGAGAGGGAAGAAGAGAGAGAGAGCAGAGGAGGCTTACTTCGTGGCTATCGTGAGCACTTACGCGGCATACCACTGAATGCGCGCCGCCTCCCCATCGAAGCCGCGCGTCGCACTATCAGGGCGCACTTCTGGAGATGCGCAAGACGCGACTGCACAGCGAGGGCGGTGGCCAGGCAGACACCTTTGGGCGTATCGCCCCGGTGGTGCCACGCCAAGGCCGCGAGCGCGGCGACGTTTCCTCCAGGGCCATCCGTTCTTCTTCACTCGAGGAGGGCGGGAAGATAGCCGGGGGAAGGGGGGCATAAGCAGCCCATCTTTTGCCAGCCCCCAAGCACGGAGAAGCAGCGGAAGCCGAGAGAGGAGAGCGATGAGGGGGAGGAGGGGAAGGGAGGGAGGGAGTCCAAAACCTGCGGTGCCGCGAGCGAGAAGAGAGAAAACACGGCACTGTGCGCGTGTGTGTGCCCGCGTGTGCGCGTTACTTGAGCAGACACATTAGTAGAGGGTAAGAACGGCGCCATACAAGAGTCATAACAAAACTTGTATGCGTGTGAGGAGGGGGGCGAGAGAAAGAACTCACGCACACACACACACACGCACAGATGCGTTAGGTGCGGTAACATACGAAGGTAAAGCAGGGAAAGGGACCGGCAAGAAGAGGGGAGGGGAGAGAGGAGAGGCAGAGGACACAACTGAGGGGTGAGGGGCCAGCGGCACGCCCAAGGAGCGTGACAGAGAACGAAAATGGCACATGTGACCATCGGGAGCCGGCACAACGGCAAAGGGGCACGCGCTGTGGAGCACTGCGAGGACGTTGCTCCGTCTTCGTTGCCGCTATCGAGCTTGGCGTCATCTAGTGTGAGGAAGGGAGTGAAGACGAGGAGAGAGAGGGAGAGAAGGGCTTATTCGGTTGCCATCACAGCAGACATCGCGATACTCACAAGGAATGAAGCAGATCCACGCACGTTGCCTTTCGTTCGCTGTACTTTCCGCAGTGCATAGTTGCATAGGAGATCCTCATCGGGCAGATAGAGGGACAGAGATTGAGGATGTGTGTGTGTGTGTGCGTGGTGGTGGGGGAGTGGACTTCAATATACAAAAAGCTCTTGCCGCCGCCAGCACCCCTTCGTCCGCGACGCTCATTGAAGAGGGACGGGAAGTGGGCACAAGCACACACGCACACATGCGCACAGACGATTGAACCGATAAATAGTCTACATCAGACGGATGCTCACCCCGAGAGTGAGAGAAGGCAACCGGGAGGAAAAACATGTGCGCGGCGCACAAGAGCACAGAGTGGCAAAGGCGCGCACACACGCAGACATACAGAAAGAGAGAGAGAAGCGACGGAAAAGCTTGCTGAAAGGCAAGCGGGTGCACTCAGATATAAGGATCACATCACACATACCTTCACGGACAATGGGTAAAAAAAAAAGAATTCTGTTCACGAAATGAAGTCAAGACGAGGTACCGTAGCACACGCGCGCGGGGACGGGTCCGTTGGTCCGTTGGGGAGGGGAAAAGAAGGTGAAAAAAAATATCTCAAAGAATAAGAGAAGCAGGCCCACGCACACGAGAAGAGGCAGCGACTTCACCCCTGAAGTCACAGAAGGAAACGCATCATCACTATCGCAGCAGCGGCGGCGGTGACCCTGAGTACACGAAGTGGATGAGCGAGCGCGGTGGAGAGGGGGGCAGGTGGTGGAGGCGAAAAGGTGTCCGCAGAGCGCCGATGTGCAAAACCGCTTTTCAGCCGACCACCGCGAGAGCCGCCCGACCGGTGCAAACAAAAAGAGCGACGCACACCGGCAGCGTCTGCGAAGTGTTTTCGTTTTAATTTTTCTCACTTCGACGGGCACCAATAACGCGGCGGATAGCGATCCGGCGAAGCGGATCGCTACTCCTCCGCCTCGTCCGGCAGGCCCTTCTCCGAGCCGCCCGTGAACACCGGCGGCTCTTCCGTCGACCTCGTCACGGAGGAGCTACGCAGAATCGATGCGGAGCGTGGAAGCGCCGGCACTTCCTCACCCGCCCCTCTCACCACGAGTGCGTCGTTATGCACGTCGACCGCCCTGCTAGCCACTACCGCGGCGGTGAAGCGGATCTGGCTACTACGGCGCCGCACCAGTGTACAACCATCGGTGCTGTCATCGAGGGGAACGCATTCCTCTGCACGCGAGGTTACCTGCCTGGAAGTTCCGTCCGGTGGACGCTGCGCCCGTGTGCTAGTGTAGGACCCCTCTTCCTGTGCGATCGCTTTGCGGTACTCCTTGATCGCTCGCTTCTCATCATAGCTGAGCGGCACATACTCCTTGTCTTTCCATTTGAGGAAGGACGTCGCGGCACGTCGTGCTCGCTCCTGCGGGTCCGACTCCACTGACGGCGCCTCGCTCTCCGAAGTAGCCGTAGACATGAGATCGCCCATTGAGTTCCACGAGCCGAATCGTATGGGCCCAAACTCGTCGAACGAGCGGCTCTCATCGTCTTCGTCCACGGCGTCACTGCCGGCACCTTTGCTGCTCGCGGAGCTGCGAGTGGAGTAGATCGACTCGTCTCGCGACGGACGATGCTGAGGGGGGCGGCGCAGCCCTGGAAACCACGAGGCGAGGAGCTCGCAGCAGCAACGACTTCCCTCGTCTTCGCTGTCATCGTGGCGGCCCATCGAGCGCTACTATTGAACAACGGGAATCGTATGCGCGGGTGTGGTGGTGCGTCCCCGAGAAGCGATCGCATAGGGCAGGCGTCGAGGATGGAGGGAGACTAAGAAACGACCACAGCAAAGGAAAGAAGACCAAACACAGCGGAGAGGTTCGGTACCACGGGCCTCCGCTGGAGCGTGGGGGCTGGCAGGGGAGGGGGAGGGGGCGAAAAAACAGGACGAGCGAATCACGGCGGAATATCGGGAGGACAAAGGCACGTCGTCATGCCCACACCTGAGGCATACGCCCGTTTCTGGCAGCCATCGCGCGGCCGAGGCCTCTTTCATGCGTTTCTTCCTCGAGAGAGAGGAAACATGGAGCTAATTCGCTGCATGCACCCCCCACACATATATATATATAAGCTGTGGTGTGCAGCCCCGTGCGAACAATTTTCTCTTTCGCGTGGCCGCGCCTGAGCCGTGCCCGAGGCTTGGCCGAGAGGGGAACGGGACTGTGCAGTCGCTAGGGTGTCTCTACCCGCCCAGTCTGCCACGCCGATTGCACTGCACCTCACTCTACCCGGGCACAGGCACAGCTCCGCAAAGGTAAGAGCATAACGTGGGGAGCCTGCGTTACCGCAAATCGGCCTACTCAGTCACCGGAGCGCCACCCACCTCAAAAACGACTCCGACTCGCTTCGCCGGCTGCAATGCGGCGCAGCACCTCTCGGGGTGGCACACGCTGCCCACACAAGTGGGAAGATAGAGAGCTGGGTGATACGCGCTCCACTCAGGTCGATGCTATGCCCACCATGTGGATGGCATCAGCGCCTTCACGGCAGCGCGTGGCGGCGGCCCAACGCCATTCAGGACCTCACCTGCCAGCATCCGTCTAGAAATACATCGCTCTGCCTCCCCAGTCACTACCAGATGGAGCTCGACCATTCGGCAGAGGACTGGCGTGGGGAGGCCGCTTCGCTCCCCCCGCCTCACGCATAGGTGGTGAGGTGCCGTGCCGCCGAGATGCGGCGCAGGGCGGCGCGTCACTCCCCCTTGCCAGGTGGGGGCACGCGAGACGAATGGGACGACGCAAGATGCGAGTTGGCCCACACCAGCTGGCACAGGCAAGCATGACCAAAAACACATTCGGAAAGAGGAGGGGGGAGGGGAGGGAGCGTCCGCAGTCGCCATGCACGCCTGCGCACCCCCTTTGTGGAGGCGTGTGTGTGAGCACGCAGCGTGTGTATCGACGCAATGAAAGAAGAGGACCAGACCCCCTTCCCTCTCCTCTCCTCCTCCTCCCTCCATACAGATTCACCGATGCATCCATGCCAGCAGCAGCCCAGAGACGATAATGGGCACGTTGGCATCCCTACCGGAGCGTCACATGCACACACAGCATGACTTGAGCGTGCTCCTCCTCGCTGCGGCCTTCTGGGACTTGGAAGGGGCCTTGTCGCCTTCCTCCGGCTTCGAGAGGACGCCCTCGCCGAGACCGGGCACCTTTACTAGAAAGGTCCCGGCGTTGATCTCTTCGTAGGCGTATCCCTTCGCCGTTACGTACTCCTTCGTGGCGCCTTTGAGCTTCTGCGCACCTCCGACGGAGTGGTGGCCGGCGCCGGGAATCACTTCGAACTCCGTCACCACCCCCTCCGGCTTCTCCTCCAGCCTGGCTATGCGCGTCTTCAGCATCTCCATCGCCTCCTCCAGACGCAGGCCGTGCATGTCAAAGTAAGTCTCACCCTTTCCCTTGTCCTCATTGTTGTGCCTTGCAATCGCCTGGGCCGCTTTTCGGTGGCAGTCCTCCATGTCCTCACCAGCCTGCTTGGCTAGCACGACCAGCTTGTTCGCGCCCGCATGGTCGCCAGCCTCGCGCTTCTTGGTTGCCTCGTCGAAGAGGCTCGAGCGCTTTTTGCCCAAATCGTTTGCCTTCCTGCGCAGGCGCGCGCCCTCCGGCCCTTCATAGTCGGGGTTCTCCTGATTGGCCACGATGGCCCGTACCTCCGCGCTTGCCGCGGCCACCTTGGCCTCTTCGTCCGCACTAATCTTCACCTGCGGGCCTTCCTTCAGGATCTCCAACGTCGCCCCAGTACGACACTGGATCGCTTTCAGCGTCGACGCACCCTTCCCCAGAACGTGGCCCACCTGGACCTCGGTGATGCTGATGCATACCTCGGGCATCTGCCTCGCTGTGAGTGGGCGGGTGGGTGGAGTGGGATACGAAGAGGGACACTCTGCGCAGGTACGAAGGGCAGCTACGAAACCCTACACCGCGATCGGAGTGAAATCAAAGAGGGATGAGAAGAGCTCGAGTGCGCACCCCTAATCCTTTGCTGAATATTTCGCTTGATGCTCGAACGAAAGTGTAGACTGACCGAAAACGAGAGCGGCGCCTGCTGGCACTCCAGCCTCATGAAGAGTTGCGGTTGTCGTGAGAAGGGACCCGCGCGCGGAGGAGATGAAGTGAAATGAGCGAAGGGGCGGCGGGGAAAATCAGGAGGAGGGAGCAGAGGCGGAGGTGCATAGAAGAGATCCGCCAAGCTACACCAGGTAAGCAGACGCACCTGTTGCAAAGATAGCACGTGCAACCCGTACGCCGACGCATGCGCCGACTTTACGCCAGTCGCTCAGGGAATGGCTGATGGGCGAAGGAGAGAGACTGTGCCGCCACTCCCAAAGCGCGAGCCTTCCCCTACTGCAGAGAGCCCCGGCTTGCTGAGCCGAGACGCGCGCAAGAGACGGAGCGGTGCGACTTGCCGTGCCACCCGTGTGTGACTGTTTGGATGTAATGCGCGCAAGGAAGATGCAATAGTATTTCGCGCTCCGACGCCTGCCGGCTGTTGTGTGTTTCCGTAAGCGACGAATGGGAGGGGGAGGAGAGGGGGAGGGGGCGTACCCTTTCCACGCCGAGATGCACCCGCCCGCCGAAACACATGAAAAGGCAGAAGGCGTAAGCAAATATACCGGTGTCGACCGAGGGCGAGAGGCTCCTTCAGAGCGGTTCGAGGGTGTCCTGGGCTGCCCTTGCGCCAACCTCCTCCTCTTCACTTGCCGCCCGGTGGTCTGCCACTGGGAGCATTGGCCACTGCGTGCCATCCACCGCGAAGTCTTTAGTAGTATCCGTAGAATTCCCTATTCTTGCCACCATCGTACGCCTCCGCGTCGTCGCCCGGGTCGGGGGAGCTGGCGTAGGCGGGGCTTTCCACTTCCCGCGCTGACATGGGGCCGCTCACGTGTGGCAGCCCGTCATCCCCACGGTAGAGGTTACTCTCGCCGTACTCCACAAGCAGCACAAGCACCTTTTTTCTGCGGTTGTACACAAAGTAGTGCCGGGAGTAGACGGTGGTGTCGGCGAGCGGGTCACAGGAGGGGCAGCGGAACTCATAGTACTCGCACCCGCTCTCCTCCTTTTCCACCACGTCCTCGATGGTAAGCCAAAAGCGCTGCACTGCTGGGCGGCACTGCTCGGGCAACGATCGCAGCGTGTTCGACACCTCTGTGCGGAACTGCGGCTCCGTGTAGCGCACAAAGTCATTCTCCCGCAGCACCGAGAAGTCGTAGCCGTCGCTCTCGTACAGCGTATTGAGGGCCGCCACAAAGTATACGAGCCGCTCATCGATCTCGCCGGGGCTCACGAGACCGTAGCTCGTAGCGAGCGTGTCCGTGCTGCCACCCAGCACGAGCGGTGGCGGCGCCTCCTGCGGAGGAAATCCGGCGTACATGCCGATGGCGGGCGAGGGGCTCATAGGCGGTGTGAGCTGCACGTTATTGTGGTAGGAGGCGATGTTGTTCGCGATCTGCCGCTCCTCTTTCGTATGCCGGCACGTGTAAGCCTCAAGGCGCATTGTGATGCAGCACCCCTGCGCCTCCACACCCTGCAAGAGGGAGTTGAGCGCGCTGAAGCTGTCTAGAGGGATAAACTTCATCCCCCGTCGGCGGTGTCGCCGATGGCCGCGATGCCAGCCAGCGATCGGATAATAAATAAGTCGATGTATAGAGAGAGAGCAGCAGCAGCAGCAGTCGGTGCGAGTAGCGTTCCCAAAGCGAACGAGAGGGCGACCGTCAGTGTTCATAAAAGGGGAAGACACACGCACCCACACACAGAAATAGAAAGCGCACGGGTGACGTCAAGCTTGACACGAAAGCAGTAAGCAGCGAACAACACATCAGCTGCGCGATAGCGGCATGGGCAAGGGAGAGAGGGGGGAGGCCGGAGGCTCGGCGAAGCGAGAAAGCGGAAGTTCAACGAATGGGTGAGTAACGCACTCAGGCATGCACGCCAGCCATTCCTCCGCCGCCTTCCACGCAACGCCGTGCGTCTGTCTCAGTCCTGTCTGCCACCGACTCGGTGGATAGGGAGAGAGAGTGCAAAGTGGCCGGTGGGTGTTACTGCTGGATGAGGGTCTCAGAAATGGTATAGTAGACGGGAAAGGGGTGGCGGTGATGGTGTTGGTGTATGTATGTATGTATGTATGTGTGTGTGTGTAGGGGGGCGTATCTAAACGAGTCGGAGGTGGCGCTTGCGTGACCCATGCAAGAGCACACAATGTGCAAAGGCGGGGTGAGGAGGAGGGAGAGGCAGGGAGGGCAGCGGCACGGGAAGAAAAGCGGTCAGGCGACGGGCAGGACGGGAGGGACTAGTAAGCAACATCTGTTGGGGCATACGAGCGTAGTGAGAGGGGGTCACTGCCCGTGGTCGTTGCCAGAGAGCGACTCTGCTGCGTTGACTGGTGGTTGGCGAAGGCCACCGGCAATGCGTGATGGCCACCGCCTGGTTCGTCCGTGAAGAGGTGTGTTTCTACGGAGGGGGGAAGAGGGGGGATGGGACCACGACACACGCACCACCTCTGTTCCTCAGCTGCTCTGCCAAACATGGAGGCGTACACGCATACGCTGCGTTTTGGCCGATGGTCTTTCTTTTCAGTGTCACACGATGCACACGTCTCTGTGCGTCGGGCGAATACGACGCGCGAAGCGACATCGATGGATGAAGAAAGAGAGAAGAGATCAACACCGGCGGCACCAGAAAAAAAAACAGGCAGACTTCGCAGTGCTCAGGCAGGCAGCATACGCTGGCGAGCACGCACACACACAGGGAGAGAGGGAGACAGAGAGGCACGGGCCACACTCAGTCTTCTTTTTTCTCTGCCTCGTCTCTTCAACCGCCCTCCGCTGCCGCCTGCGCACCGCCTATTCAACGCTGAGCAAGGACTCGAAAAAAAAGGTTACGGCGGCGGCGTGTCTCTCTCTTTGTGTGTGTGTGTGTGTGTGTGGAAGCAGACGGGCCGGCGAGGAGGTGCATCATATCAGAGGAGCCGCTGCGCGCCCAAGACGAAAGCGCAGACGCACCGAAGAAAGGGAAAGAAAAGAGAGCGAAAAGCGTGCGCTCCCGTGCCGTGCCGCGCACAGACTCGGCAGCGGAGGGGAGACGCGATTGCAAACGAGAGAGAGGGGCGGCGGCGGCGCTACTGCCGGATGGGTGCGCTTCGTTTAGGGCTCATGAACCTCTTTGTCTCCCCGTGCATGCACCCACCTCGAACACTTTCTATAAGCAACAACGACGAAACAGCCTTCCGTGGCAAGCCGAGTAGAGAGAGGTGATGTGATGCGATACTGATCGACAAGCGAGAAGAGAGGAAGTGAAACGGGGGAGCGCCTCTCCTTAGCCCTCGAGAAAAAAAAGGGACGGTGGCGGGTGAGAGCGCGCGTGCGCATGTGTGAGGAGTAGAGGGGGAGGAGAGAGGGTTCCATGAGCATCCCTAACACAACCAACGCGCCCGCTGCCGCCTCCTTCGCCCCAGTAACCCAACAACCTCTTCCGCCCTCTCACGCATCTGCGGAGGGCGATGAGGCGATAGATGCACACGCCCAGAGTAGCAGTCTTCTGGCCTGCCTCGCATTAGTGGTGACACTTCTATGTGTAGCGCCCATTATGGACGGAAAGAGAGCCGACCATTCTCACATGTTCCCCCTCCCCCCGCCTCCTCTCCTGCGGTGCAGATTCGTCTACTTCTTTCGTTTCTGCCTGCGACCGCCAGCAGGCTTCAACGATGACGACACCTTCTTGGCCGTCTTCTTTGCGGCACCGCCAGATCCATGCGATGGGCCCATCATCCGCTTGATCTTAATGGCGAGATGGTCGAGGTTGGGAAGAGGGATGGAGCGCGACACGGTCGCGCTACCGGCTGCCTTGCTCGCCGTCTTACTAGAGCCTCTATCATTGGCACCACCGTGAGATCCCGCACTATTCTTCCCCTTCCTCGCCGGCTTGACGCCCGACTGCTTCTTCGTGGAAGTCGCAGGCCCTTTCCGGCCCTTGAGTACCTTCGCCGAGGAATGCCCTCCTGCATCCGCAGCGGGGGCGCAAGCGTGCGCCGTCCTCGCTGCCGTCTTGATGCGCTTCGATGCTTTCTGTCCCCTCTTGAGCCCCACCGAGCTGCGCCTCGTACCGCGCTGGGCTTCCTTTGCAAGGTTCACCACCTCACCATCGTCCTCCTCCTCAGCTTCGGCGTCCTCCTCCTCCTCCCCTTCTGCTTCGACTCCGATCGAACCCTCTTGCGTCGCAGCACCTGGGTGGGGGCCTGCCGGCTGGCGCGACTTCCGGCTCCGCAGGCTGCTGGCGTCTCCGCCAGCCGGCAAGGCCTTCGAGGCGCTGGGAGGGCGGTAGTGAGACCCCCCGCCGCGCGCTGCGTTAAAGCGATTTTGTGCATGTGTCGTCGGCAGCTCTGGTACCTGCCCCTCCCGCGCCATCTCCACCGTGCACTCTTTTATGCTGTCAAGGAAGGCCTCAAAGCGGGAGCAGCCTCGAGTGAGCAGGAACTTAAGCTCCTCTCGCACGGCAGCGTTGTAGTGCGCCGCCTCCTCATAGAACCGCTTGCGCCCCGCCGGCATGGACTTGTAATTCTTGTGCAGCGCGAGGACGTACATCTTGTCCTGGCCCTCAGGTATAGGGTGAGGGAGGTTCTGCTGCTGGAGCGCGATCTGCTGCTCCTTGATGTACACATCTACCCCAGTAGCGGGCAGCGCCGGCTGCACCTCCGTCGGCAGCAGCGTCCACGGATGCTCCATCAGCTCGAACAGCTCCTTGATGCGTTGCGTCTGGCGCGTCTGGACAGACTGGCGTCGTGTCGTGACGGAAGCGTGGCGACGCTGCAGAGCAGCAATCTCGGCATCGATGTGATGCAAGAGAAAGCGGTAGGCGTCGGAAGACTTGGCCGTGGTCGTCTTGCTCCCCCCAGGCCCGGAGGTGTCAGCGGCAGCACCACTGGCGCCGTCACCGTCGCCTGCAGGACTCACAGGAGCAGCGGTGTGCTCAGAGTCCTCGTCGTATGGCGCCTCCTGAGGGTCTTCCGTGAATGGGGCCTCACAAGGAGAGCTAGAAAGAGACGCCGTTGGCGCCGATGCGTGGGCGTGGCGGGAGGCGGAGGGCGCCTCAGTAGGTGAGCTGTGGTGCCGCCGTCCAACTGTGATGACACGCCGTGCAGGATTCGCTGGTCTCTCCTCCCGTCTCGGTCTGTCGCGTTGCTCTACAGCGCCGCTGCCGCTACCAAGGAATTCGGCACCAGAGGACCGGCTGCAGATTGTAGCAGCACATGGTCGTGGCTCCGGCGGGTGGGCATTCCGTCGTGGAGGGGGTGACGCACGGAGACCAAAAGACTCCGCCGGTATGTCGTCCATCATGTCTAGCGACTCTGCCCCGTCGAAGTCATCCATGTCGCCGGTGTGGTGCAGCGTTGAGGAGGCACCTCCTGCCGCCGCGTGGGAGGCGCTGTGGCTGAACGGTGGCCCTCGCGCCGAGCGTTGGGCAACTCTTTCCATGATGAGGCGCACCTGTTGGCGCTCCACCCACTTAAAAAGGGTCGGCCGCAGCATTCTGCCGCGGTGAGGCAAAAAGAGAGGCGGGGGGCTCTTTTCACAGCTGCGCGCCTATCTGAGACGTCCGACGACAGAACGTGGCGCGGCGAAAACGTCTCGGAGGACGCGCGATGATGCACTGAGACGCAGAAATAGAAATGGGCACGGCAGCGTCAGGTGGTGGTGGTTCTGGGGGGAAGTGGGCGCACCTTGTGAGCGCGGTGGTCGCACGTGAGCACGCCTGATGAGAGCGGGGGAGGGAGGGCGAGAGGGAGGGGGGAGACAATGCGCCGGTGCGCTACCGATGCCAATCGAGTGCACTGTTCTCCCGTGTGCTCTCCCTCTCTGTCTTCCATGAATGTATTGCGTGTGGTTCTATGTGAACGAGCGAGCGCCCTCTATGATCGCTGGATGGGGGCAACGGCACAAGAGGAGGGGGAGGGCAAAGACCTTGTAGCAGTGACGCTTGCCCTCCCGACCTGCAGGTGCGTTTGGAGTGGCGCGGTGATGCTCTGTAGGCGTATGTGCGTGTCACCGAGCCGTGCCTCCTGCGGGTATTTCCCTCCCTGTGCCGGCTGCGGGTAGATTGGTTTTACTTGCACAGCGTCTGCACTGGCGCAGTCAAGCGTCTGAGGTGCACCGCCGATCGTGTCTGCAGAGAGTGGGAGGCGTTGGAGAGTGGTGCGGTGAGCAACGGAGCTCGCGGAGGTAGTGGTAGAGGTGGGGAGAAGTACAGAGGAAAAGGAGCGCAGGCACGCTTCGGATGGCCCGCCCATTGGTGAGAAGTCAGCGCTCGCCTTCCCTCTCCTGTGTTTTTCGCTCATGGAAAGCCGAGCACGCGTGTCAACGCGCCCGCGTTCTTCACACAGCGGACCGGTCCTGCCCGCGAGCAGAGCGCACGACCTGTGTGTGCGGGTATCCCCTATGTCGATGGTTTTGTGGTCGCCGCCTTCTCGGCGCGCAGATGCGACAGAGATCACACATAGCACACACATACACACACACGACAGTTATTTGCTTCCCCCGACAGCAACGCGTTTTGTGTGCAGGGGGGGGGGTCGGGGGAGAGCAGAGGACGGCGGATGCGAAAGTCAGCGCAGGCGCGCGGTATTATCACGCGCGAGAGAGAAAGATGATGGTGTCGTCCTCGTTCGCAACACGTCAGTGCGAGGAAACCGCACTGTACCCGTCGTTGATGCCGGACGCTCTCTTAGACTCCTCTGTGCCCGGCACGAACACGCGCGTCACATCCACTTCGTCGCGCACCAGCTGCGTGTGTCGCTGCACGCGGCTCAGGTGCTTTTCCATTTTCATGAGTCGGTGAGCAAGGTACATGGCCGTGGCCACCATGCAGCCCGCCACCACCCACGCCCCGAGCCCGAAGAAGGCGACGGCGGACATGATAAAAATCGCGTCTAGGCGGAGCCACATCATCGCGATCCACTCCGTCTTGGTCACCTCGAACACCGGTGAGAGTTCATAGGAGCGCATCGCGTAGAAGCCGGCAGCGGCCAAGCCGGGGACAGCGGCGAGGTACGACACAGACGGATGCACCCTGAAGCGCGTCCATCCCAAAAGAGAGGGCACGAGAACGAGGAGGAGAGTCAGAATGGGTGCGGCAATGCTGCACACCACCACAAACGTGTGCAATACTGTCTTCCCTGCCGGATCGCCAAGGTCGAGGCTGGAGACCCGCTGGCCAATCATACCGTTTTCGCCAACCGCTGCGTACTCGCGCGAGTTGGCGGGTGCTGCCACGCCGGTGAAGCGCTCCCGCTCGTGGTGATAAAGGTCGACCGCGGTGGCGGTGAGGGAGTCGAGCACGGCCATGGTGTCGAGGTCTGGCGACGTGCTCGGGGCGCAGTCCTCCAGTTCTGGGTGTGCATTCTTCTGCTCGCTCAGCTTCTTTGCGTAAAAGAAGTCTGCCGCAAAGAATACGATGAGGTCGAGGAAGCAAAGCGCGCTGGGGACACTATCGGACATGACGGCAGAGGCGCTCGACGGGCAAGTCAGCGAGTGTGTATTTGTGCGTGTGTGTGTGTGTCGGCGTGCTTAACAAAGCTCTGCAAGAAGAGCAGGGCAGTGTGTGGGTGTGTGGGGGGTAGGAACGGAAAGGGGCCGCGACAGTGCATGTGCAACTTCGCCCTCCGTGTGTGCAGGAGACAACTGAAGAGAGCGGACGTTCTTGGAAGTGTCGCTCGAATATACGTTGGGCGTGCGCCGAGTGCTTTGATGCGGTGAGTGAGTGTGTGCGTGTGCGTGTGTGTGAAGGGGAAAGAGGCGATGGAGGTGGCGGTGGTGGCGCGCAGGTAGAACAACAGCAACAAAAGCATTTCGGAGAGTCAGTGAGCCCGTAACTGCGCATGGACGCGTCTAAAGAGGAAAATATGAGAATACCACTCATGCGCGACAGGGGTCAGCAGCGCCACACCGCCCACTGCGAACGATGCCTCGTGCACTCGAGCGCAGAGGTGCGGCGTGCCCTTGCGGGTCCACCGTTTTCCTCTTGATGGCGTGTGTGAGACGACTGGTGAGGGCCGAGTCATACCGCTTCCTTCCGCGACAGCGTCCCAGCCCTGGAACAGCAGACGGAGAGTAGAATAGTGGATAGCTTCGCCTTCTTGGGGGCACACGCACATCATCAGAGAGAGTGTGCCGGTGTCATGCGACGCACGCCTCCGGCACGGAATCCGCTACTCCGCTCTCCCGGTCAGAGCATCTCCACCTCAGCCCCCAGAGACACACCATGGCATCCTTAAGCTTCTCCGCGTCAGCCTTCGGTGTCTGGCGGGCAATCACGCCTGGTACCTTATCGATCGCCGTCTTCGCTTCCTGAATGGATAGCCCGCAGACTGCCCGCCGCTCTTTCATCGGCTTGAGTCGGCTCTCAGCAGGAAAATTCTTTAGGATGACCCCAAAAGCTGTCCCTTTTCAGGCGCCCTCTTCCCTAAGGGGGGCCGAACCCTCCGCCGCCGCAGCCACCGGGACAGGTGTGGCGACAGAATCCTCACCGCCGCCGCCCATCGCTTGCAGTAAGTGCTCCTCGTAGGGCATCGCGGCGGTGTTGGCCCCACCGTGGCTGGAGCGCAACATTGTGGACATTGCATGCTTGTGAAAGGCTGTCATGGTGGCCATATCCATGTTGACGTACGCCTCGGCCAGTTCCTCCAGCACGTCTTCACTGGACTGCACCCCCAGTGGCCTCATACCACGCGGAATGCGGCCACTGGCTACTCCGTTGACGATGGATCGGTACGAAGTGAGGAGGGCAGCACTGGCCACAGAGAGCCGTGCTGCTTCACGCGCAAAGGCGTTGGGCCGCATGTCCACGTGGAAACAACTCGGATGAGTGCAGCGCCTCGCCCGACGGTTTTGTGCCTAAAGCGCAGGAGAGAGGGGAGAGGCAGAGAGGTGCGAAAAGGGGAGGAGGATACGAGAGGAGGGGAGCAAGTCCGTGAGCTTATAGGGGTGCGCGGCTCCTCATGCGGCGCGTCCAAGTGCCGCTTCGGCAACATGCGGCCAGGGGGCTCAAGGCACGCACATCTACGGCAGTAGGG